>NC_081215.1:17813773-18115273 GCF_902713425.1 Acipenser ruthenus
AGCAAAGGCCCAAGTTATATGTAGTGTAGTGCCTCTCCCAAATGCTCTTTCGGTGGGTCCTGATCAAGTCATTCTGTAGAGTTCTGCAACAGATCCTTGCAGTTCTATACAATGAAGTGTTATCCAAGTAATTGCATTGAAATTGTATGTAGTAGTTATTGCATACTTAGTACTTTGCATATACCAGATATATGCTCAAACCCAGTCTCAAATTATTATTTTTTCTTAAATACATGCATTTTTATTTGTATTGCCTACTCAAAAATAGAAGGAAGATTTGAATTATGTGAACCCACCCAACACAGTGTCACTATTCAAAAGAACCCAGGGTGTGTACAGATCTGCTGTAAATACCGTCTGGGCTTGCTGGTTTAAAAAACCTGAACCCGATATTGTACAAAAATGGCTGTGCCTTTGTCTTTCTTCCACCACCTAATAATGTGCAAATCACCTGCTTTGGTGTTCTGTATCTGATTGGGATATGATCACCCCCTTGTGGGATGAAAACAATATTGCACCCTACCGATTTTGATGACATTTCCCTATTAGGCAGTCCTGTGAGAGGGGGAAATGGGAAAGTTTCTATGCATTCAGATCAAGTGGCAATCTGTTGGGAAGTCTTGCGATATGTGCAAATTAGATAGGGAAGGGTGTTCATACTAGAACCCTGTAAATGTGTCCAGTGCAGCCTATAGTTTATATGAGCTGAGTCTAATCCGGATACAGCAGCTTTTCTTTGAACATATGACTGGGTGGGAGGTTCAAATTGAATCTTGAAAATGTCAGCACGTTTCCTTCACTGGGCTCACAACCAGTCCTTTATGACTAATTCATTAAACTGAACTACTGCACTGTAAGCTCATGAGTTGTGGTAGAACAGCCGCCCAGGGTCTCAAAGGTGCTCTCAAGCCAGCTTGCCCAGTGGCTACTTGATTTTCCCTCCATAAGAAAACTGTAGCTTTAACCTGGTGATGTATTTCAGCTTGGGATCTGAGCTGAAGTTCTGCTTTGGTTCATGGTGGGGGGGAGGAGGTTTAAAAAAATGTCAGTGTTAATGTGTAATAAGCAGGACTATACTGCACCTCTCTCATTGGAATATTAACAACATTCTCAAATGCATACATTCACTGCTTATAGGAAACGTAATAGGCCAGGAGGGGGTATTAAGTCAATTGGGAACCATCAGACTTACATACAATGTTGTGACAGGATAAACAGGCTTCAAGTGAATGAAAAGTAAAAATAAAACCTGGAATAAAAAAAACTCCACAGTGAAACAAGAAAGGATGTGTTGTGAAAATCTTGTTAAGCTAATAAGAGGTTAGGAAATGTTTCATTAAAATTTTGGTTAAACAGAATTTTGATCCAGCACACTCTGTGTGTACTTCCCTTCATAGTGTTCCAGCCCCACCTAGCGGTAAAAGGTGGTACAGCAGGACTCTACAGACACTGTAAAAAGGTCAGATGAAAATGAAATTCTTATCCCAGACCCACCAAGCTATAACACGGTATAATCAGAACCCACACACATGTTGTAGCATCAGAAATTGCCACAGTTGTTTGACAACTGGGTAATCTTGTGAGTTTTGAATACTTTTAGTTGACCATGTTAGTTAAGGTCTTTGCACAGTGCCGGTGATAATGCAGTCACAAAATTGAATTGTAAACAACAGTAAATACAAAGGCAAGGAATGTGCAAACAAATCCAGATTTAGCTTGGTGACAGTATATAATAATAATAATAATAATAATAATAATAATAATAATAATAATATATCTATTGGAATTACAACTAAACAGTCTTAAACACAAAGGATGAAATATATACAATCAAAATAAGTCTGACACCTGAAGTGGTTTTGGCTGCATTAGTTGATTTTTTTGCACATCTTGTATAGCAAAGAAAGCCTTGCATTTTTGAGTATTCTGACTTTATTTATTTGAGTACCACTGATATAAACTAAAGGGGTAATTTATTTTTATTTATTTCCTTCAGTTTGTTATTTTATTAAGTACTGGTAGCTGTCCCATCCCTTTTTACTAGACCCACTTCTAGAAAGAAAATGCCACACAATGCAGTTATTAATAACATGGTTGGTTTGGGAGTCAAAACTTGTTACCATGGGTTTTGTAAAGCTGGGCAAAAATGACAAGCAAAAAATATGATATTTCATTGATTTTTTTTTTTTCCTTTGTGTTTTAATTATTATGATTTATTATTTTCTTTAGAAGTGTAGATTTAATTTGCCATTTAGATCTTTCTTTCTCTGTTGCATAAGAACACATTACACTTGTCCTTTGGGTTAGATTCAACTTTATTTTCTGCAAATGTGTTTTATTTTAATTTTATTTTATTTTTTAGTTTTTGAGGTCACTTTTTGGCTTCATTAATATAAAAAATGTATTAAAAAAAAAAAAAAAAGGGATATAGACCCAATGTCTTGTCTGATTTTCTGTCCTACAAAAGTGCATCCTCATCAACCCAGTGGTAGCAGAAAACATGACAGCGCTGTCATTGACATTAAGATGTTGTCTTATCACGGAGAGCTAGGACAACACCGATTAAAGTGTTATGTGACCCTTTCTCAGAATGGACAATGGAAACCTTTCTTTGTCCTTGATCCAGAAGTACCTGCCAATTAGCCTCTACAACCAGCTCTGTTACAGTTGCAGCCAACAGTGCCCACAAGTATTGACATCCTCTTATGTTTCCAATGCAAAATACTCCAATACATGATGGCATTATTTCCACTTAGGAAATGTGTTAATCCATGCATTACATATGAAGTTGAAACTATGAAGAGTCACATGGCTGGCTAACTAGTTAAAAGGGCCCTTAGAACCACATGGCTCCTTTGCTCTTCCCATTTAACCCTTAATCCTTTCAGTGTAGGTTCTATAAAGAGCCATTGTTATGGCACAAGATTCTGGCTAAGGGTTACAAATCTGATGCTTCATATTTATAGCCTTCTATATCAATGGATGTGTATCATTTACACTACCTACACATCTTCAATGCAAAGGGAGACTTGATTTCATATGTACAGTGCCTTGCGAAAGTATTCGGCCCCCTTGAACTTTGCGACCTTTTGCCACATTTCAGGCTTCAAACATAAAGATATGAAACTGTAATTTTCTGTGAAGAATCAACAACAAGTGGGACACAATCATGAAGTGGAACGAAATTTATTGGATATTTCAAACTTTTTTAACAAATAAAAAACTGAAAAATTGGGCGTGCAAAATTATTCAGCCCCTTTACTTTCAGTGCAGCAAACTCTCTCCAGAAGTTCAGTGAGGATCTCTGAATGATCCAATGTTGACCTAAATGACTAATGATGATAAATAGAATCCACCTGTGTGTAATCAAGTCTCCGTATAAATGCACCTGCACTGTGATAGTCTCAGAGGTCCGTTTAAAGCGCAGAGAGCATCATGAAGAACAAGGAACACACCAGGCAGGTCCGAGATACTGTTGTGGAGAAGTTTAAAGCCGGATTTGGATACAAAAAGATTTCCCAAGCTTTAAACATCCCAAGGAGCACTGTGCAAGCGATAATATTGAAATGGAAGGAGTATCAGACCACTGCAAATCTACCAAGACCTGGCCGTCCCTCTAAACTTTCAGCTCATACAAGGAGAAGACTGATCAGAGATGCAGCCAAGAGGCCCATGATCACTCTGGATGAACTGCAGAGATCTACAGCTGAGGTGGGAGACTCTGTCCATAGGACAACAATCAGTCGTATACTGCACAAATCTGGCCTTTATGGAAGAGTGGCAAGAAGAAAGCCATTTCTTAAAGATATCCATAAAAAGTGTCGTTTACAGTTTGCCACAAGCCACCTGGGAGACACACCAAACATGTGGAAGAAGGTGCTCTGGTCAGATGAAACCAAAATCGAACTTTCTGGCAACAATGCAAAACGTTATGTTTGGCGTAAAAGCAACACAGCTCATCACCCTGAACACACCATCCCCACTGTCAAACATGGTGGTGGCAGCATCATGGTTTGGGCCTGCTTTTCTTCAGCAGGGACAGGGAAGATGGTTAAAATTGATGGGAAGATGGATGGAGCCAAATACAGGACCATTCTGGAAGAAAACCTGATGGAGTCTGCAAAAGACCTGAGACTGGGACGGAGATTTGTCTTCCAACAAGACAATGATCCAAAACATAAAGCAAAATCTACAATGGAATGGTTCACAAATAAACATATCCAGGTGTTAGAATGGCCAAGTCAAAGTCCAGACCTGAATCTAATCGAGAATCTGTGGAAAGAACTGAAAACTGCTGTTCACAAATGCTCTCCATCCAACCTCACTGAGCTCGAGCTGTTTTGCAAGGAGGAATGGGCAAAAATTTCAGTCTCTCGATGTGCAAAACTGATAGAGACATACCCCAAGCGACTTACAGCTGTAATCGCAGCAAAAGGTGGCGCTACAAAGTATTAACTTAAGGGGGCTGAATAATTTTGCACGCCCAATTTTTCAGTTTTTTATTTGTTAAAAAAGTTTGAAATATCCAATAAATTTCGTTCCACTTCATGATTGTGTCCCACTTGTTGTTGATTCTTCACAAAAAATTACAGTTTCATATCTTTATGTTTGAAGCCTGAAATGTGGCAAAAGGTCGCAAAGTTCAAGGGGGCCGAATACTTTCGCAAGGCACTGTATAGTCCTCTTTTTGTTTTTGTTTACAATAATTTACACAAACTGTATTAAATTGCTATGATTTGCCATGCGTCTTCTAGATAATACCAATTATTAAACTCGTTGGAAAAATGTGATAATCAATGTAAAATCCTCATCCAACATTTAGTATAGCTTGCTGATTAGGATTTACAAACCTTTACAGCCTTATTTATTACAATTTGAATTCTATAGACTCATAATGTTTTTTTGTCTATAGGAATGGTTCTTTATAGAAACTAAACAAGGGTTCTATAGAAAGACCTTATAATTCTACTTTGTATAGAATGTCCAGGAACACTTCTTTCTAAGAGGATAGTCCACTGTACCAGCATGATGAAAGCGCCTGTTTTCACACAGTGTGAAATTTGACAGATATCCTGTACTGTTATGAGTGCAAGATCAATGCAACACCAGAACCATGCTGATAGTTACTGCCAGCAACACCTTCATCCTAGTCACAATACTTACAATAACCAATGCATTATTATAATAATGTAGTATACAGGTGTTATTAAATAGGCCTACTACCTGGTGTGAATTGCGCTTGTAAGACTTAACAAGCAGGGTTAAACCTCACAAATACCCACATCAATAATAAAGAACACAGGCTTCAACCCTACAGATCTCACAGCACGAGTTCTGTAAGGCAGTGATTCAAATTTTACAATCCGGATTCACAGACACACACAATATATTACGCATACATAAGGAAGCAATAACCTGTCACATTGTACATCACAGATTAATTGAAGTCTACAGCATAGCACATACAAGACATTTTAACTGTATGGTGGCGTAAGAAAATTACATACATGGTAGTGAATTATGTTTGACACTATTAAAAGTTTAAAAAAAACCTATCCAGTGTTCTAATAATTAAAACTCCATTACTCAGAATGTTACAATTCTATCTTGTAATGGTCTGAGGCAGTGTCCATTTTTGTATTTATTTTACCGCTACAATCTGAACAAAAAATGATCTAAATGCGAAATCTCAAAAAAAAAAAAAAAAACCTTTTATTGCCTAATGTGGACATGCATCCTACTAACTAGCAAACCTCAAATAAATCTTTATTATTATCAGTCGTAGTAGTATTACCGGCAAACGTTTTTTCTATTCTGGTGGGTTATGAGTTTGACATTATTCTACACAGGTGTGTTCGTTTAACTGCAGGAACACAGTCGACAATGTTTTCCTACGTGTCGGGAGAGTACGGTCGACGCCTCAACAAAAACAACAACAAAAAATTGTAAATAAAATAAAAACACCTGATAATACTGCATAAGGTAAGCATATATACACCATGGTGTCGACTAAACAATCGTTTTATATTGCATGTGTATGCCGCAGTTAAATAAAACATAAAATAAAGGAACTCTTGTGTAAGCAGTTTCAATACCCTAGTAGAACTTGTCTTGGAATTATTAAAAATGACTGTAAATAGGATGTCAATAAATACGTAAATGATATAAAAATATGAAACAATGAAGGCTTTTTCATCCAACGTAAAATGTGAGTTATTACAAGTATACGTTTTCGAAAAAAAAGAATTGTTTGAAAATGCGCATTACATTTTCCATGCTTTGCCATTACATCTGTTTTTCTCTTTCTTAAAGTGTAACAATGAAATTAACGCTGCGGTATTGTGTGTGTTACCGATTTACAGTGTATATCAGTATAACAGGTGTGGCTAGAACTATATAAGTAGTATGCTAATTTATTTAATAGGGGGGTAGTATATATATATATATATATATATATATATATATATATATATATATATATATATATATATATATACACATGTGAAAGTTGTACAATAAAATAATAAATAATATGTCATAATTTCGTTTTGGTGCTGATGAAGGGTGAGTTATAGTGGCACTTGCTATAGTGAGGCACGGTAAGGACAGACAGGTGCCCTGTAAACTTCCCCTTATTGGTCTAAAAGCGCACCTCAATTCTGTCCTGAACGCCAGTCTTGGACTGCCAGTCGTGCCTGCATCATTGTGTGGTGGTTGTGTTATATAGACTAATGTACGCTTGGGGGCTAAGATGAGATCACCAAACTTCATTTATGACACGAGACTGATTAAAACCCAGACCTTCTTAAAGACCTGCTGTGTATTCAAGATTAATGGACAATTACTAACGGAACAAACTGATTTTAAGTACACCCCCGGTATCATTTTTTTTTAAATATAGGTTAATATATTTAAAATATATACTTTATTTTTAAGGAAATAAGTGAAAAGAATAGTTAGCTTTGATAACAGCGTTTATAATATTTCTAATAAATAAAACAGCATTAAAAATAAGATCAGCAATAAAGTACTGTATTTTTACATGGCAGTGTTGTAATGTTCTGGAGCCTGCTGTACTGTAACTCCGATCAGGGGATGGAAATTAGACTCCCATTGCATAGGAGTTTAACTGTTACAGTAACATTGTATACTGTACATTTTTGCTCAGAACCTGTCCTGTAGTTTAATAGTAACTAACACAATAATTCCATCATTCTTACTGTTTTCCACTTACATTAGTTTCTATTCATTAAATTCACAAAACATGCTATTAAATCAAACTTTGTCAATTTTTTCTTTAGCTTACAGTTGTATATGAGGTTACACTTTATCTATTTTTTGGAAGTAACACACACCCTCATAATTCTTGCCTTTGAATGGTATTTGAAAATGGCATTTACCTTTGAATGCAGTTATTATATTTGTATGTGATTCAGGTGATGGTGATATTTTGTGATTCTGACTAAGCATTTCTTGCAATGGTAATAAGACAACATGCATCTAGTACAGGAAAGCTGTCTGTAGTTCATGTGCATCAAAGGAGTTGAAAAGGTTCATATGCAAAAAGTGTGATTCTTGAATGAAGAGCCATATTGTACCTGCCTGTTCAGTGATAAATCATTCTAGGATTTTTTAGTCTATTGACTTCATATTTTCATTATATATTCCCAATGTTAGTTATAGTTGAATGTAAAAGAGTAAAATACACAATGATCTGGTAAATATGCATGTCTTGTTTTGAATAATATATATAGAGAGAGAGAGGAATCAGCTGGTTGGTTAATGAGATGAAATAAGTCATTTAAGGGGCAATGACAATTTCACCCTGCAGGTGAAATAAAGAAGAAAGTACAGCACATTCTGAAAGCATGGCTTGCAAACAGAGATTTATTTAACCTAGTCGTAGTGCCAGATGTCATGTTTTATAATAAAAAAATATATAAGATAACATGTGTTTCTTTCAAAACTGCACCTTTTAGACCAATATAACACATAGAAAAGCGCAACAAGTACTGTAAAATGTATGGACTCCCTTTGCCAGCTTCAATTACTTAAAGCTCACAATAAATAAAACCTGAGGTGTCTCAAACTGCTATGCAATGGGAGTTATTTTCATACCTGGAGAATCTGTTAGAGTTCTCTGTTTCTGCATCCACTGTCCCCACATACATGTGATGAAATTCTAGCTCCCAATGTCTAACACTCTGTATCTGGGTTAATCTACACAGGGTGCTGAGATCACTGCCTTTAAGAGAATGACAGCAGAGGTGCAATCTGGAATACTGACATCAACCTGGACACAAGCAAGGACTTTTTACAATGACCCACATGCAGGTAAACATTTACATCCCATTGAAATAGAGCAGAGCATGAGGGAACAGAATAGACAGCCCTGGCAGACAGGAACACACACAGTCATGATACATGGGTTTGACTTGGTTGGATACTTTTCATGGAAGGCCTCGCTGCACTGTGATTGTCTGCTGAAATGCTCATGAGCCTGGATTGCAGCAGGTCACTTAGAATGTCGTGTGGGCCATACAGGCTATATCTTGTGAGAGACTTTAATTCATCTTTGATGTACACTTGGACAGAAATTGCTCCCTTACTTCTCATTTCTAATACACCTTGTGCTATGTTTACTATTTGGAATTGCATTTTTATTTGTGATGCATTTGAAGTTACTTAAAAAAGACAGTAGGCTTGCCCATGCTGAGTTTTATATTTCCTTAAGAGTTTACAAGGAGAATGAGTGTTAAATTGCAGTGTCGTGCTGTGGTTCAAAGGTCTACAGTGTGATTCGGTGCACTGAGACAATGTTTGGCTTATAAAAAAGGGGGTGTTTGTGGGTCTGTAAAATGTACAATGTAGGCACCATTTTTGTATGTTGTTGTGTTATAGTACACAGTACAGGGATGTTTTTAATGAAGTGGCCACTTCATTACTGTGTGCATTGATTGATTGATTGATTGATTAGTTCATATTTCTGTGCTGAGCATTTAGAATTATACAGTAGTGGTACTGTGAATGCAGTATACTGAAGGAGCTTGATGGACACCTGTCTGTCTGTCACATTTTCATGATCTTCTCCAACCTTTCCCAGATTGCTAAAGATCTTCAGCACTGGATTTTGGTATAATTCAATAAACTGTAGATATCATACATATACAGTATAACCTATAGATTAATGTAGTCCGAGATTACGAGGACACTTTTTATGTGTGTGCACTGGTCTTCTAACTGTCACTACCTACAGTGGCAATATTTTTTTAAATATAGGCTAACTAGCTTATTATTTAAACCACTTTTCAACATAATACACAAAAGTCATATAAAACAATTGTACGGTGTGTGTGTGTGTGTGTGTGTATCTCTCTCTCCCTCTCTCACAACGTGACCACTAGATGGCAGTGGAACTTAAGCCAAATCAAAAGGACTAAGAGCAGAACTTCGAATGCTGGAAATGCACATGCTAGTTTACATCAGGCTTATACGTTTTTTATGTTTTTAATTTGAATTGATGAAGGCTTACGTTCGAAAAGGGGGGGGGGGGGGGGTGTGCACAGTAATAGGCTCCTCTCAACTTTGCCAAGGCACGATTCCTCTGAAGAAATTCAAATGATGACATGTACATATAATAGAGAGGCTTGTTAGTGCTTTCATAGTTTGGTCCTTGGGTTTTGAAGCAGGAGAAGTTACTGTATTTCTGCAAATGTAATGATACATAATTATACATGCATGCAGTGAATGGCTGACTGAATACAATACGGTTTTAATTAGGTTTGTTCATGCTTCAATTTGCTTTGTATTTTATTTTTAGATTGTTTCCTAATCCAGCCCTGTGAGATGCGGCTCAACATCTTACAACCACTTGATTGTATTCAGTTGGAGTCTATAGCAGTTTAAGAAGTGTGGTGGTTTGTTCATATAATTTAAACATAATGGCTTTCAAAAAGGCCAAGAGAGCAACGCAAATGTGACCATTAAGAATAATATGCTTTTTTATGGCTGACTGCATCAGTCACTTTGTAGTTCTCTTTGACACAATTATTGGAGTTTTTGTTTTTCACCAGATCACATGGCTCTCTATGTGAATGGCTGTCTATGTGGCTCAGAAAAGCAGCAGCACTCTATTGACACTCCATGTGGCATCCTGTGATGCTTTTTCCCTCTGTTGTGGTGCAGTGCTGAATATGGGCTGGTGAAAGTTTGCTTTTACTGGCAATTGTGGGGGTCTTCAGAGAAATCAATCACATTTTTAACATTTGATCATAAGATACACAGTGGAACATTGTTACCTGTCTCCCCATGACTTTAGTGTATGGATACATCCTGCAAATTTTGCAGAGGAAATCTTGCAATGTATTGTAAGATTTGAGGTGGGTGAAAGGTGCTTATTTTCCATAATAACCCTGTGCAATGCCACACAGCTGGCAAATGGCCACTTTAATCAACACGACCGTTCACAAGCAGGACATGGAGTTATAAATGCCAGGAAACACAAGTCAGCATTGTCTGTCAGCTGTGAGTTGAAGCAAGTTTCAGCAGATTCAAGTCATTATGATATTGTTGCTTGAATTATTCAAATGGAAAACATCTTCCTAGATCTATTTATTAAGGAACATTATGGCTTTTTATATTTCAAAGAGGCGCAGGGACAAAGAAACGCATTTAAGGTTTATTGTTTAACACCATTAAACATAGATCAGTTGTAATCAAGTAGACAAAATAAGGATAACCGACTGAAATGTGAGTCTTGCACGTGGCACAGACACTTTGCCTTTGATTCTCCTTCCCTCTGAGATTTGGTCTGTACCCCCAAAGCTAAGGAGCAAAGCTCATCTTGACGGGATAGAGTGGGAGGTGGAGGGTGCAAGAAACAAAGGAAAGCTAGGATCTGCATGTATAAATAGCACAAGGAGACTGGGGGAATTAGGTGATGAGGATAGGGGGATTAGAAGGAGGGGTTGTCCTTGAGTCTCTCAGAACCACAGCCAGGCTTCCATTGAATGTATCAATCTGTTTAGTATTTAGGTTTATTGTATTATAAACAAAAAGGAAACCAGAAGTCATTTCAAACCCTTAGTTGCGACAGTGTTTGTGTCGTGCACTTTACAGTTGTGTTGGGCTGCAGGGAGGAGCACTTTAGCCCCTGATTTAGCTTTGTTATTTTTGTAGAAGTACTTGGGAGTGGATTTGATCCATCTCTACTGCGCTGGGATAAGAGCATTTTACAGAATTACCCTGAATTTCATCAACCACCTGTCCATGGTGCAGTCCAGAGTGATTCCCAGTGCTTTACAACAATGCTACTGTGCTTTATCCCAGCGGGATACGTATTGATCCGATCAACCCCTTAGGCTTCTGTTCCCTTTGATGGAATTCCCTACGTGCTCTATTCGGTGTAGAAACCAAATTCCTCTCATGTAGGCTGGATGTAGTGAATGGTCCCCTCCAAAGCTTAACAAGTTGGATTCTTAATAAAGCAATGTTTGGTGTTGACCAGGGATAGAAATAAGACTCCCATTGTATAGCAGTTTGATCCATTCCTGGTGAGTTTAATAAGATACACCTGATCAAGTTACATACAAACTATGGCTAATCAAGCTTCTATTAAAACCTGGAATGGGTGAAACCGCTATGCAGTCTTATTTCCAACCCTGTTGACTTTCTAATATATTTGAAAAAGTGGGGGGCCAAATAGATCAGTACAATATTCTGTAACAAAGGTCAGTTTAACCCATTTTTTAAGTTTTGCACATACAGTAGTGTTATTTTTAAGTATGCCAGCTTTATAAATTGCAGTTCATTGTTCACAAATTGTGTCAGTCACAGTGGTTTGATTATGAAGCTGCTATTGCTGGCTGTCATTCAGTTTGTGATTGTGTGTAATGGGAGGTTTTATATGGTGCTGCTGTTTGACAAAAATGTACCAAGCTTTTTAAATAAGAAAATACTATTTGCTTAACCCAATGTTGCATTGCTCCCAGTATACAGAATTACATGGCTCAGATGGTGTCGTTTTTAAAGTGTTTGTAACATTTATATTCTTTTCATCATCATAATGTTTGTTTCTTTCCATTATATTCATATTTCAAGGTTATTTCCCATAAGTCTTTACATCTATTTATTCCAATAGTATTGCCCTGAGTATACCTACTTACTGTATCTTGCATTTGATTTTCCTCTTATAGGTAACCCGTACTCACATTTTTTGTAATTGCACTTATTTGAAATAATTCTCATCCATTTATCATAATTACTACATGTTCTTACTGGACTTTACTCATATAAGCAAATATTTACTAGAAGTTTTAACTGCTCTTAGTCAAACTCGCTCTTATATTTTACTGTGTTCTTTGTTTTGCTCTTACTTGAATTTGATCTCATTGTTCTTTCATAACTGCTCTTATCTGTATTATGATATTCTGTAATGTGATATTTTATAATGCAATACTTTGTACAGTGATATTTTGTAACAATTGTAAGTCGTCCTGCATAAGGGCGTCTGCTAAGAAACATAGTAATAATAATAATAATGAGTAGCCATCACTTAAGGTTGATTTTGATAAAGTGCTGATGGAAACAAATTCAGCCTGGAACATAGAAAGTTTAGGGAAAACATGTTCAGAGTATTACAAATCATAAAAGGAGTCAACAAAGTTAATTATAGTCACTATTTGTAGTCCTAAACAGAGACCAGGACCAGGAGGGTAGGAAGAGTAGTGAGTGTCTGGAATGTGTGACTATGCTGTTTCTGCTGAACCATAGGGATCCTTAAAGAAACGTGAGGATGTACTTCGTGGATCAATCAGCTGCTAGTAACCAAGGCAGACATTGACAGGATGAACTGCCTTCACTTGTTTGTAACATTCCTCATATTCTTAAATCTAATCCAGTCGAGCAAGGTTGGATTGGGGTGGGTGTAAAGTAACAAAACAAGACTGTGTAGAAGCATGGTAAAATATATCCCAAGGTATCACATGACAGCTGAACATATTTTACCTGTTCTGTAGTTAACATTGCAAAATGCCATTTTGGGGGGCTATAAAAAATACATCTCAACCAGTCATTCAGGAAATGAGCAGGAATAAAGATTTACTGTATTGTAGTTTGAAAGGGCAATGATAGCTGGTGGATGACTAGTCTAGAGTCCTAGTCTGCAGCTGCAACCGGGGAACCACTATCTTTGGTAAAGTAGTGATTGGTCAAACTGGGGTTGAAAGTAACTGGTGACTGCAGCAATTCATTGTGTGTCAATGAGTCTTGATACTTCATTTATATCATACAGTAATAGAGACTGTGTATCCTGATACATGACCAAAAGCACTAAACAACTACTTTGTTTTGAATGGATATGTGAATTATAGTTGATATGAGTACATACTCCCATATGAATACATCATTTCATATACGTTTCATATAATCTCATACAGCATTTAATCGTATTACACATCATACACAGTAGCCAATCAAGACCATAACATTTAGTCAGATACAGTGCCCCCTCAGTGTACTATTACAGTAGTGAGGGGGCAAAGAGGATTGTACCATCTGACAGGTACTGTACTGAGGATAAGGACACAACCTTTCTAATACTGGGGCAATAGTTGAGGCTATGGTCTCAATGGGTACTCACCTGGATAAAAAAAATAATAATGAATGAGTGTTTATTTGAAACTGGCCATTGTCGAGATGCATTTTCTTCCAGACCCGCACTAATTCTGTACTTAGGAGCCCCTAATACCCATGTGATTCTAAGGGACTTTCAACCAGGTCTATATAGTGCAGAGACTTGTTTAGGAGTGGGAACCCTTCCCCACGGTAGAACAATGTGCAGCCTCGTTGATTTATTAGGCTGAAGGCTCTTGTATGGTAAAACGATGGTTGTATACAATTTAAATGTTTTTTAGATGTGCTTAGTATATATAATTACTTACAGTGGTTTGCAGAAGTATTCACCCTCTGCAAAGTTTTCACATTTTGTTGGCACCTGAGCGTACTCCATGACGCTTTCAAATTAGACTTTACATGTAGAATCTACACAAATTACTCCACATTGATAAAGTTAAAAAATTCATATAGAATATAAATAAGTAAGATGTACAGAGAAAAACAGATTAATCTCAGTTGCATAAGTATTCAATCCCTTTGCTAATGCAGCCCTAAATCAGTTCAGGTGCAAATGATTTGTTTGAAAGGTCACAAAATGAGTGAAATGGTTTAAGCCTGTGTACTCAAAGTGGTTTAACTTGTAGATAATTTCCCTTAGGTATATAAAGACTTTCAAGCTGCAGCTCACATAGTGATCCAACAAAGCAACAATGAAGACCAAGGAACTTTCAAAACAAGTCAGGGATAAAGTGGCAGAGAGGCACAGAGCAGGAGAAGAGTACAAGAAAATTTCAAAAGGCGATGATTATCCCTCTCAGCACAGTGAAGTCCCTTATTAAGAACTGGAAGATGCATCATACCACCCAGACACTACCCAGATCAGGTCGCCCTCCCAAACTGAGCAGCCGGGCAAGCAGTAAACTGGTTTGGGATGTCACTCTGAAGCCAACAATGACCTTGAGAGATCTGCAAAGTTCTGTGTCTGCGATGGGAGTCAGTGTTCACACATCAACAATAAGTCGGTCCCTACACAAAGCTGACCTGTATGGACGGGTGGCAAGAAATAAGCCATTACTCCAAAAGCCTCATCTTAAAGCATGTATGGAGTTTGCGAAAAAGCATGTAGATGATATTGCAAACACGTGGAAAAAGGTTTTGTGGTCAGACGAAACTAAAATTTAAAATTCCAAGTGTTACATCTGGCGCAAGCCCAACACTGCACATCACCCAGTCAACACCAGCTGTCAAGCATGGTGATGGCAGCATCATGTTATGAGGATACTTCTTTTCAGCAGGGACTAGGAAGCTTGTCAGGATAGAGAGGAGAATGGATGGTGCAAAGTACAGGTGAATCCTTGAGGAAAACCTGTTTGAGTCAGCCAAGACTCTGAAACTGGGGAGGAAATTCACATTTCAGCAGGACAATAACCTGAAGCACAAAGCCAAAGCCACACTGGAGTGGCTGAACAAGAAGAGAATTAATGTTCTTGAGTGGCCCAATCAAAGTCCTGACTTGAATCCAATCGAACATTTATGGCGAGACTTGAAGATTGCAGTCCATCGATGATCCCCAACAAACTTATCAGAACTGGAGCAATTTTCCTGTGAAGAATGGGCAAAAATGTCACCATTCTACTGTGCAAAGCTAGTAGAGACCTATCCAAAAAGACTCATAGCAGTAATTGCTGCAAAAGGTGCTTCTACCAAGTACTGACTTAAGGGGCTGAATACTTATGCAACCAGTAAATTTCATTTTGTACATTTTCTTTGCAAGTTTTGCTGACATTTAACCTCCTCCTCATATAACTGTTCAGTTTAATACTACAGTTTTGAACAAAAAAAGTTTGTTTGAGAAACTGTGCATACATTATTTGTAATTCAACAAAATGTGACATTATTGGTAGGGGGTGAATACTTCTGCAAACCACTGTATATTGTTGTTTAAAAAAAAAAAAAAAAAAATGAAAGCTTTTCGTGGGTAATTCTAATTGTTTATATGAACAGCAGGGCCTCTCTTCAACCAGAACAGTAATATCATGAACGATACATGCATCCAGTTATGTTAGTATGGGCAGTTCGTTTTTTTAACATACTTGAGGTTATCAGAATGGGTTCTAAATTCTTTACAATTTTTTATTTTTTTTCTTAACCAGGACAAGCCCTTGAGGGAGTTATTTTGCTTAAATGTGTTTTTTTTGTGTGAGAAATGAAAGCTCTATCTTGGTAGCTAGACCAAATCCATTGTCATTTTTTTAAATATATTATTTACTTTTTAATTTCAGGACTGGCCGATTTCTGGAAGGCTGTGTCTTGGTAGCCACTTGCTGGTTGAGGTGAAACTGCGGAGGCCTGGACTGGAACGACCCTCGATAACCACAGGTGAGTAGAGCATTTATAAACCTTCATCACTAAATCCCATTGACCTCTGACAATTGAGAACAGGTGCTCAGCAGGCTGCAAATATAAAGGGTGTAGAGTCAGGATTCTGTATTTACACCATGGGCATACATGCAAGTGGACAACAACACACAAACAATGGATACATTGTTAGTTTAGCTCTCTTATTTCAGCATCAACGTAAATAATGCAATCTTCAAAGTTGGCAGTATTTTATAAGAAAAACCCTTAGTTTCCAACCTTTTTGGCACATTTCTGCAGAGGACAAAACAATAAGAATGACATTCCAGTATTTGCTCAGTTTTGTACAAGCTAATATGCATTAGCATGCAGTGTCAAAAACAGACAATATCAGTGGTAGACTTGAGGTGTTGGACGTGGAGTGGTTAATGATGAAGTCCTAACTGTTTTCAGGCAAAATAATCCATTGGTTTGGTATCTGGTGGATTCAGAATTCAGTTTGGAAACGACTTCAATGCTTTTATAGCTACAGCACTGTCTTGAGAGGACATCCACGTCATCAGTTTTGAGAAAAGCTGTAAATCTATATTTAACATTTAAACCATTTGTATGAAGGGTCGTGCACCAAAAAAAACGTACACTTTCAATACAAAAGTGCACTTGGCTTTGTATTTATAGTTGTTTTTCTTCTTTATATAAAACTATACATTCATTTTAACATTCACCCACTACAGTGCTGCACATTTGATGTTGGCACTATAATCACATATGAAATCAACGCAAGATTTGATGTCCAGCCCTGGTGTTTTTATACAGCAGTATCTTGTATGTCTGAAGTATATGTTGTAAACGCTACGAGGCTCCGCGCACAGAATATGATTATTGTTACTCAATACACTCTCCTGCCGTCTGTATGCACGTGTCCCACCCTGGGATGCATGCAGTGCACACAGTGTTTGGACGCACCCTCGGGCAGGTCAGCACACAAGCACTCATCAGTCCTGAACTGTTGACCACCAAGGTTCAGAACCAGGGTTGGGGTCAATTCCTGTTTTTTCAATTCCATTTTGAAATCAATTCCCACTTCCAATTCCCAGGACATTATAATCACTTCCAATTCCTTCAAAGGAACTGGAATTGGAATTAGAAATGGAATTGATAATTGATTTTAAAAAGGAATTGGAATTAAGCCCAACCCTGTTTAACTGTAGGACTATGTTTTGATGATGTTCTCCATTCACCTCCCTCCAGTCAAGACCTGCAGGATTGATGAGGGTGTGAGAGCCTATGTCCTGACCTGGCTGCACCCAAACACATCTATGCTGTAGGCTTCTGGACAGGTGTGCGCAAATACATTGAGAATTGTTTTATGGCAGTTCTCTAAGGTAAAACTATAAGAAACAAATTCAAGCAGACAACTGTTTTCTTGTGTACCAATTAGGAATTGTATATAGTAATCTTCCTGCCTAATCTAATTTCCATTTTCTCTTTATTCCCATTTCTTTTTTTTCTCTGGAATATCACTCCATTAACAGGATGTTCACCCCCAGCTCTCACACCTCTAACCCTTTAATACTATTTTAAGGTGTTTGATTTAAAAATACCACCAAATCCAGTGCTTAATTAGAACGGTGAAGGCAGCACTATTGTAATGGAGTGTTTTGAAGTTGCGTATGGTTATTTTCTGTGCAATCAATCTGCCAGTAGTATTTACAATTCACCCTTCAGGGCATGTTTCCCTGAAAGCCAACATTGTACAAGAAAACAAAATAGTGACCGTACTCACTGTCTCTCATCCACTGTGCGCTGGTACATCATCTTCTCATTGCCGGGAGATGGAATAAAGAACACCACACCTTGTAACTGAATGAATTTATTTGTTTTGCACTGAAGTTGCTCACAGTTATATTACAAGGGGATACATTGTATTTTGTTCCTGTTAAATAACAATGAATTGTTTGATCCTGTTTTTTTTTTCAAAGTACAAAATAGGAAGGATAACAATAGGTATTGCTTTATTTCTTTTTTATTTAATTCGCTCCTTCCTTTCATGTTCCACCTGGGTTTGTATTTTATATATGTATGTATTTATATATATAACAATCTTTTTTTTAATCCAAGCCTTTCTTTTAGAGGTACAGTGTAAAGGAAGCATTTTAAAATTTGTGCACGAGAGAAAGAAAGATATAGGAAGAGTGACACAGAAAAAGAAAGGGGGGCGGAAGACAAAGAAAGAAAGAAAGGAGTAAGGAAAAGGAGACGGAGCATTATGAAACAATTACAGCAACACCATGCAAAGAAAAGGTCATGTTCCACATGCAGAAGGTAATACAAGATAAGTCAGAGCACAGGAATCCCCTTTTATTCTGGAAGGTCAAAGGTCATTGTCCAAATGAATCTATTTACATGTAGTTCAAGGTTGTTGTTTTTTTGTATTTTGTATTTTTTTTTAACCTGTAGTACTGTACACACACAATGATATGAAACTAACAAATATCAATAGAAGGTAATCAATTCCGGACACAGAGGCTAGTCTACATTCTTAAAGTACTGGTAAATTATTATTTTAAACATATACTACAAGTTTTTTTTTTGTTCCTGAAGCCAGGAAAGAAAAAGAAATATCTCCATTGTTGTTCACATAGCTCTGATAAATTAACTTAAAAGTATATTTTTTTTTTTTTTTAAATTAACCTGCATTGACCCAACATAATATTTTATAACGTACAATCTCTCCCAACATGTATTTTATATAAATAATCAAGACTTGATAAATTAAGAAACAAAAAAAGGAAGATACAAAAATATCCACAATTATATATCTAAAAGTATACATCAGTATTTGTGGTAAACTCCCAGCCAACACGGCACAGTTGAAAAAGATTATCTTCGAAATGAAAAAAATTAAATAAAAAGAAATAAATCAAACCTAATAAACCCAAATATATATTATAGAATACCCTAAAAGGGTGAAATAAATAATTAAATAAATAATAATACAGGTGGGACACAATATCTGGCAACACAATGTTCAAACCTTCCCCTACAACTAAACAAAACGTCACTACTAGAGACAGTTTATACAGAAGAACCAGATCTGTACAACAAGGTGGATCATTCAATGTGTAATTTGGAATCCCCTGCCCTCCAAAGTTCAGTTTTCTGCAGCAATGGCATTTAAAGTCTGATAAAGTGTTTAAACCCAGAAGTTCATGGAGTCCTACATTTAAAAATGAAACAATCCAATCCAGCAGACGTCCAAGTTGGTGCTTTATTACCGATTCCTCTGTCCGTTTTGTTTTTGTAAACCCCTCAGTTCTCTGTGTCGTCGTGGACAAATGTTGTCTTAAGGCTCTTTGTTCCCAGTGGCCATCCCCGCTTCAAAACTCTGATTGGTCAGCGTAAAGAGCGGAGAGCAGGGGGCGGGGGGGCAATTGGGGTTTTCCTAGGGTGGGGTCAAAGGTCACTGGCTCCTTGGTTTGCTTACTTGCCTTGAAAAGGGCCTTCCGTCAACAAATATCCGCAGCACACAGCAGCTCGACCGGGGTTGGAACTTAATAACTTTTCTGGACAATTCCTGGCAGTGGAAACAAGTCAAGTCATCATAAAAGTTGAACAGAAGATACAAAAAATTAATAATGAAAAAATACTGGGGTAAAAATGCTGTTTGTGAAGGGGTGGGGTAAAAGGGGTGTGTGTCTGCATGTGCTACTTCTATTTTTAAATCTTTAATTTAGTTATATACACATACACAGTCATTCCGTCATACAAAAATTGTCTATAGACATTTTTATAACGAAGTAGTCTTATTTACATCTACTAGTACAAGCGACTAGCTTTCAATAAATAATTTATTGATTATTTTTATTTATGTATTTATTTTTTATGGTGAATCCTGTGTCCCAATAGATGCCACCATCTTTGCCTTGTCTTTGCCTGTCGGGCATTTAGAGCCAAAGTCATTAGCATCGGGTTCATGTCTCTTGCTGTTAGGGCCATGCTTGGTGGGAGTACCAGGCTGGTGGGCAACCTGCCCGTTCTTCTCGTCTGAAAAAAGTTGTTTAATTACATCAAAGAAGTTACTCAATGGGCTGCCTAGGTACACAAACAGAAAAAAGAAAGAAGAAAGAGAGAGAGAACAAACAAACAAATGAACAATGGGGTTCACGAGAAGAGAAGTGGCACACGAGACCCAGAGCCACGGAGTGAACCAGATGAGGTTGGAGACGTGGGGGGATGGAGTGTTTGGGTTGATTTTGGGAACGAAAAGAAGGGGGAGGGTGACTTTGAAGAATCACCATAAACTTGTGTGTTTAACTTTAAACCCTGGTGTTGGCAACATAACAGGAAGCATTATTATTAAAAGCCAAATGGTGTCTTTATAAGCTTACCAATGTTGATATCTAGGTAAATTCGTTTCCCTAATTTCCTAGTTTTTTGGGGAGCTATTGAAGTTGGTAAAAGTGGTGCTTTATATTAGTAGTTAGCTAATCAAATTAGTTCGAAATTACCAAAAATCTTTAACTCAAAATGAACAATAATAATGCCAATTATATAAACATGAATATTTTAAATGGACAGATGGTGTTGTAGCCCAAAAATGTTGAAGTTAATCTAACTAGCCTTTTTTAGGTTAACTGTCAAATCCATCGAGTACTTAAAAGGTTACAAAGACTCAAATATAATGCGTAGATGTTCTTTAACTGGCTTAGGGGTAACAAATTGTTAATGAAACCAGAAAGAAAGCTGAAAACACTCATTTTCATGGTGATGCCTTGACCCTTGGAAGCCAAATAGTAGAAATAGTGCTATAATTTGAAGTGGCTTTGGAGTCTCTTTCTACTTGAATGGAATTAGTAGACAGAAAGAATGGAAGAGAGCGCTGAAAAATGCTGGTAGGGTGAAACCTAAGGGCCTTTCAGTTATTCAGCAGTTTTTTTGCCTAAGCATTACTTGGTCAACTAGACCCACCTACAGGAAAAAAGATTGGAAAAGAGTTGGCAGGGATCATGGGAAATATAGTTCTGCCTCCTTTAACCCCTCGACTGCTGTTGCCACACAAACTACACAGGTCATGCATGTAACCTAGCTTTTGCCGTGATCTTATGGCCTGGAATTGTCCTGTATTAAATATGTTTGTTCAATCTGGAGCTGCAGTATTGATGCAATACCAGTCATTCTCTACTATAGAGGTACCAAAAGAGTGACAAAATGTCTGCCCAAAGTAACATGCAAACAGTGTTAATTGAGGAAATAATAACATTTTGGATTACAATATACCATGGACAGTAAGAAAACCAATGCATACAATGGTGAGAATTCTTTTAATATGCCTTCTAGTTATGAATGCATCACACACCATAAAAACGCACATTTGACTAAATATAAACTGCTTTTTAACAATTTAAAAGATACCAATTCTACTAGGTGTGTTTGTTGTAATTTATCTTCTCTTAACTTGATTTAAAGACCGTTTCATTCTCCAAAGAAATAGATAGATAAATAAATATGTCTAAATGTTACATTGGACAGACTTATTTTTATACTTCTAAAAGCGGAGAATAAAGTATACATATTTTACAAGGTCAAATCATCTGTCAATAAAGACCACTTTGCATTTAAACATTCCTTTGATGTTCTTGTGAAATATATTTTACACTGGTCCAGCAGTCAAGGGGATAATTAAAGAACTTTATTTAACATTGGAAAACCACTAGAATTGTTTTTTTCCTTTCTTAACGTCAGCTTAACTGACTGATGTAGCACTCAATCTCCTGAATTATGGGGGCACAGTCTGGTCTCGAGAGTCTGGTGTGATCTTTTCTACAGCTGAGTAACTGAAGGTTGTCCTTGGTACTCCCTTCCTTACAGTGGATGATGTTGGAAAATCTTAATTTTATTTATTTATTAATCATCTTGAATGGATTTTAATAGAATGTCATGCCACACACATTTCAGCATGGAATCTAATTTGGACTCTCTTGCATCTTTCAAGCTTTCTTGCATACATCAGCATAGGTAACAGCTTGCAACAGACACTTACGCAGCTACACATTGCATGTATCTACTGGGGAAACAACTATAGCATAGCACAAGTGGTAGGTAATCTCTGAGTTGATGCAGCCAACATTTTCTAATACAACTACATCGTTGTAGTGCAAGCATAGGTAGAATACAGCTGTATTAACACCCAGGACCCACAAGTAAATCATAACTACACCTTCCCATTCTTTACTAACAGGCTTAGGAAAGACTCCCCTCTGAGAAAATGTGGCTTTGGGAACATCATGTCTGAAATCAAAACTCTGCATTGCACCAGAATATTCTTCTACTTATCTCTCACAAATGGATTGGTAAGGTCAGCTTTAGCAGGTATTGCCAATGACTTCTGCTAAGCTTTGGCAAAAAAGTAAGCTTTTGATTAAATCAGACATATCTGTTTAAATAAACCCAGGTATGACTAGTTAGTTCTGGATTTAGCAGGGTGCCTCATTTCAGAATTTCTCACACAGTTAATCTGTGGTAGTGACATCATCATTAATAACTGCTGAGGAAATATTTCAAAGCTACATTTGCGGTCTTGCTCCCCACAAAGATTGTATACACAGTACGTATGGGATAAGACATGACAGGGCGTGCGTTGTGTTGCATTAGCATACAGCTGTAGCTAGGTTCAACCAACAAAGCCATATGTTAATGCAACACAACGCACAAGCCCTGGAGTGTGTTATCCCGCTTATAAAACGGATACAATTGAAAATAAATAAATAAATTCTTCAAAAAAAATAAACAATTTTATTATATATCCTTCCACTTAGGCGAAAAAATAATCCCTCAAACAAGGTTAGGCTATATTTTGTTGTATACATTAACTAGAGGTTTTCAACGTTTCCATTTATTGTAATTAATTAAAATGAATGAAGTCTCCGTGCTGGTCTCAATCGCTCCGTAAACAGAGCTGACATAACCCACAATGTTAGCCTTGTTAGTGACCAAGCACTTAAATGCCCAGCATGTATTTTTGTTGATAATGAAAAGATACAGAAAAGGAGGCAAAGACAAAGTTCACTATCCAGGCCTTACTACCACTGACCTGGAGAAGCTGATACACAAATAGATTACTGGCATTTTTAAATGCTTGGTCATTAACAGGCTATCATTGCGGTTTGTGTCAGCACTGTTTACGGAGCGATTAAGACCAGCACGGAGGCTAACATAACAAAGCTAGAAATTGCGTACTCTTGACCAGCCGAATTACGCACTGAAGCATAGAATTCTCATAACAGACCGTTTACATTTCAAGACAAACTGTTTTTAAGTCAATTTTTTATGTTTCATCCAATCAATAAAAACACCAGCTGTGGAAGCATTTTTGTTTTCTTCGATTTCATTAAGTTGTTGACTTGTTAGATCTTTGTGTCTCTTGCTTTTTTTTTGTTTGTTTTTTAACAGAGGTTTTGCTTCTAGCCACTTGTCTACTGTCATGCCTTCGAAAAGATCAAATGTGACAAAAGGAATGTCACCCATTTTTAAAAACCTTAAAAAGTCCTCTCAACAATGTGTATATTTATTGCAAGTTTAATATGTTGTGCATTGTAATATATTATAAAATGGGTTGGGAGGTGTCTGTGTCCTGATTGGATGCTAGGCAGTCCAAGCCATTGAATTATTACAGTACAACCAACGGGTAAAAAGTCCCAGCAGCTAAAACTGAGGAAAATAATAAAACCGTGAGTACTACAAGACACCTCTTTCACAGTACTGCTGAAATTAATACAATTGAAGCCAATAAAGAAGAGAGGAATACTAAAAAAGTAACCGCTTGGGCCGTGTCAGTTTTAAATGATTGGTCAGCACAAAAAAAAATATGGACTGGAAAACTGCACCTAAGACTGAAATAATAAAACACAGTTTTAAGAAGTTTCTTTGCTGTTAGCAGCTACACAAGCTTGCGAGCTGGCCTGAATCTTTTTTTTATTTTAAATTCTCCCACAGTTTCAGATACCCACATTAAAACAGCATCTTCATTTCTGTCCTGAAAATTGACATGTGACAACAAAAAGACAAGTCACAACATCACCCTGCTGTATCTCAAACAGACTTAAACAAACTTAAGACATTGGTAGTCAGAACACAGATATCTCCCAACCCTTTTTTTAAGTTAGTTTAAGAAGCTACTGGGCACCAGCTGAGAAAGACAGGAAGTCCTGGAGTTACATCCTCTCTGCAGTACCGTCGTCAGCTCGTAAACAAAAGGTAGAAACAAACTCACCAAACAGTGCTACCTACTGCACAATCTGTCCAACTGTGTAACCAGCCATTTAATTCAGAAAATGACATTTCCTGTTACAATCAACTTCATGAGACAAATACTGAAAATATTCTGAGAATTTATTTAGCACAACCAACACCCTGTCGTGTCTTATTGCTTACTAACTGCACGGTAAAAAAAAAAAAAAAAAAATCCTCAACAGCCAATCAGATTGCAGCATCCAAACATTCAGTTTAATCAAAGGCTTTAAAACATTCAGTTTAATAAAAGGCTTTATCCACTGCTAGCAATGATATAGACAGCTAATATGGTACTTGTCAAGGTATGCAAGGTTTTGTGTTTACAATTTAAATAGCTATGTTAATAATTTAAAGGAAAACAGTAAAATGTGTGTGTGAGAACATCTAGAATACCAAACAAATTGAGCATAGATCATAGAAGAAACACTATTAAAGGTAAATATTTTAAAAGCTTTTCTATTCATGGAAGGTGGTAATAATAATAATAATAATAATAACAATAATAATAATAATAATAATAATAATAATAATAATAATAATAATAAAGCTGCCTGTCATGTTCTGGTATACAGTATATATTTGGACAGATCTGTCTTTCCAATAGTGATGATTCACTCCAGACCACTGGAGCGACTTTTCAGTGACCTTGGTCAAATTAATCCAGGTAAACCATGCTTTAAAACCCTGCTAGTTGCACCATGCTGTCAAGAGGATAAATTGTTTTTTTGAGAAAGACACAGCGATAACCAGCTATCTTTTTTTTAAAGCTGGGGAAGACTTGAAAGGCACTAAAAGCGAAATGAGTGCAATCTTGAATCAGCTTCTCATTATGTGTCTAAATGAACCAAGCGCAAGACAGTATAAAAAACACAGAGAACCCCAGCCTTCCGGCAGCGACTATGGAAAAAGATTACATACAAAACACTCAAAAGCATCAAAAACCTCGACCGGGGTTGGAATTTAACAACTTTTCTGGACAATTCCTGGCAGTGGAAGCAAGTCAAGTCATCATAAAAGGAGAACAGAAGAAATAATGAAAATATACTGTTTGGGAAGGCATGAGTTCATTATGAGTTAATGAGTTCATTATACATTATGTAAGGAATGTTTGCCAGGAGCCTTGTTTCAAACCAGTTGATGACAAATTCAAAAACAAAAAAAAACTTAAAAAAATAACAACTACATGAGAGACCTGTGCCACTCGAAGACACTGTAATGAGGCGATGATAAAACAAAAGCATTACTGCAGTATTTGCTTGAATGTAAAGATAATAGCAATACAAAAAAAAGAACCTTGCTTCTTAATTTTTTGAATCGCACAATCATTTGAAAATCAGCCTCACAAAATGTCCATATTTTAAAATAAATAATTCCCTGCACTGTACTGTGAACCAAGCGCAAGACAGTGGGCAGCAGTGTGGAGTAGTGGTTAGGGCTGTGGACTCTTGACCGGAGGGTTGTGGGTTCAATCCCCAGTGGGGGACACTGCTGTTGTACCCTTGAGCAAGGTACTTTACCTAGATTGCTCCAGTAAAAACCCAACTGTATAAATGGGTAATTGTATGTAAAAATAATGTGATATCTGTATAATGTGAAATAATGTATAATGTGATATCTTGTAACAATTGTAAGTCGCCCTGGATAAGGGCGTCTGCTAAGAAATAAATAATAATAATAATAATAATAATAATAATAATAATAATAATAATACTGTACCCTGAAACTTAAACGATAGCCAATGGCTACCTGCATAAATCCTAGATCCCCTCCTTCAGAAGGTTACAACAATTATGGCCAGTCTCTTCTGTTGTGACAGTTTGTGGGAGATGATGGGTTAAGAGTGTTAGACATGCTTTAATGTTTCTTATCTATAACCTCCTCTCCGTTACAAGACAAGGAGATGAACACATTAGCAACATGCCCCTGCAAGTGCCCTTAAAGGAAGCGTATATTATGCTGTATGAATTAATCATACAAATCTCATAAAACCAGTCAGTCAGTCAGCATCAAGGTCCATGTCTGGATGATTTTCATGCATCAAGAGTAAACAAAAGCACAGGCAGTCAAATTCAGAAGACATGCAGAAACTAAATTACAGGTTTCCTGGTATGTTCCTTACTTAACTTTTCAGTTTGGTTCACTTTTGTGCTTTGTGGCCCGTTATACTGTATTTATAAGCCTTTTACGAATTCTTAATAGTCTGTTATTTATGCACATTGCAGACATCACACGGATTACTTGAACATAACAGGAGCCCAGGCAAAGAAGAACTGTCTACATGCGCAGGACTTGTAAACAGTGCTTTGTGACAATAGTATCATGCAAACAGATATACCCTTACTGTCAGAAATTCTGGCGGGGCTTCCACAGATATATTTGTTTCAGTGGATTCTAGTCATCAAAAAAAGCTAATGCATTGAAGTACAATAAAAACAAGCGTTTAAAATGTACTTAAGTTAATCATTTCTAACACTCTACTGTTACTTTTACATAACTTCTATGCAGATAAGGGCACAACATTTGAGAGATTGCTCTACGTTTAATTATCCAATTGAACCAAAAATAAGTCAAATGGCGCACACTGCTGCCCAACTACAAGATAGTTAATTAAGTTTTAAAATCCTAGGAATTTTACCAGCACTGTCCGCCCAGTCACCCAGGCCAGTCTGATGACTTCAGACCTATTAAAATGCAGGAGCGATAACCTGAAATCCAACTCTGCAGAATGGATTTCCATGAACAGTAAATCACAAATTGATGCACAGATGTTTTCCAAGAAAATACATGCGCCTGTCTCTGTTAATTCCTGTAACATCAAATAAGCAGATGTGCACTTATGCATGGCGAAGCCAGAGACTCTCAAACGCTGCATAATGATCAGCTTCTCTTGTAAAACCACGCAACTGTTATTTATATCCGTACGTGTGCAAGTTTCCTGTTCTAGCGCCTTGCAAGAATTTGTCTTCAAATCAAGTGTTACCTTAGGTAAGCCAATCCATGAAACTAGGTGATAGAACTCCAAGGATTCCATGAACCAGTAATCGCCAATCATGTGGAAAAGAACCTCAACAAGAAAGACGCTGTCAACTGCACTGAAATATATCTGACAGAATGCCCAGATTTGTACTAATTTAATATTTGACCATCTGTGTGGAAACAGGAATCTCCTGCACAATAAGTCAATCTGCTTTACAAGAACATTTTATTGTGAAGCTGGAATGGCTTTCTTAACCCTTTCAGACTCTTAAGAGGCTGCCCTTCCAGCTGGATAATGTTTCTTGTTTAAGGGTTTTTAAAGCCTGTTTGCATTCAAGGGATATTTAACAGGTTCCTGTTGAAACATGTACGCCTTACATCTAAACTTGGAAAATAAACTAAATTGCATCCTGTCTGATACGTCTCCACTGTTAAAAAACCCTGCTGGAGTATAAATATTAAAAAAAAACAAAAAAACACAAACAGGAAAAAGGAAGATAACTTTCTCCCTACCTACCATCCACCAGGATTCAACTCCAGCCCTTTATATAAATTGTTGGATGCATGCATGCATGAGGAAAAACTAGAAACATTTGCCCCATTCCAGTCAGTTTCTGTGATATTCTAAGAAGTACTGTTTCATTATTATTCCTTGAAGTGCCTATTTTCACCTCCTGCTGGCTTACCAAATGTGTACAGTGTCTTTAATGGATTCAAAGGCAGAACTGAAGAAAGCCCTCTTAGCAAAAGTATGTTAGGACTTGGAATAAGATTTAAATAATAATAATAATAATAATAATAATAATAATAATAATAATAACATCCCTTGTTCACCTGGTAGAGTTAACAGTGCCATGGGAGGATGCTGTAGGTGAGGCATATGAGAGGAAGAATGCTCAACTAGCCACTGAAGCGGAACAGCGAGGATGGAGAGTCCGGGTTTACCCAGTGGAGGTGGGTTGTCGAGGATTTGTGGCACACTCTACAACCCGGTTTCTCAGAGACGTCGGATTCAGTGGCCAAGAGTTGCGTCGCACAGTGAAGAACTTATCTAAAGCAGCAGAGAGGAGCAGCAACTGGCTGTGGTTGAGACGGAAAGATTCTAGCTGGGGATCTCAAGCACAATAGAAAGAAAGAAACGCTGATGTACGGGTAAGTAAGCTGGGCTGAGTTGAGTTGGGGATGGAGGGGGGTGATGCTGGGTCGCCAGAATCACCGTCGAGCCCTCTTGAGGTGTCGTGGGCTAGTCGACGAAACACAGAGGATGGAAGGTGCCCACTTGAAGACCCCAGAGATGTACCCTACTTAGCTCAGTCCAGACGGTTGTCATGCTGATGCGCTGGGGAGGCCGCACTGTGGTTGATCCCCGGAGCAAGCATCGCAGCCGTTGTTTGTGCTGATGCGCTAGAGAGGCAATAAGCTGATCCCTGGAGCCAGGATTACACTTCAGCCATCAACACCAGACAGAAGGATAGCTACATCATTATATGGAAGGAAGCGCAAATGGATGGAGACACAGATGGATCACATTAGTTTACTGTAAAGCTACGTCTTAGTTGGTGCTTATCTTGGCGAGAGCCGAGTTCAAAATCAGCATGAAGTTTTAACATCTACTCTTGTGTAATGGAAATTATTATTATTATTATTATTATTATTATTATTATTATTATTATTATTATTATTATTATTATTATCTTCTAACAAAACTGAAACCTCCTTCTAGATTCTGAACCTTTACTAAGGTAATAAATAATAATAAATGCCAGCCACGTACCAGGCTATATTTAAATAAATGCATGTGGGAAGATACATATTGTTTAATAAATGACAAAAGAAAATATGGTTAAAAAACAACAGAACAGTAAGAGCGAGGCTCGTCTTGGAAACAGATGCCCTGGTTTGAATGGTTCTTGCCACAGTGGCCTAATGAAAACAGGTATGTTTAGCACACCCCTGACACCAGGCAGAGCAGACGCATTCTTCAGCATAATTAGAGAATTGGTTTGTGTACAGACTTGCCTTCTTGAACTCTCACAAGCTTTAACTGGTGACAGATTCTTCCAAGTAAAAACTCTTGTGTTTTGTTTCAATATGCTTAAAACTCCACCATATGCTTGACATTCTGCCATTTTCACTGCACAGACTAATGCTCCATTCTGTCATACTAGTCACAGGCTGACTGCCGAAAGAAATGACACTCATTCTATTGCATTAACAGGAAGGGTTAAGAGAAAAGATTAAGCTGAAGTGATGTAATGAAGGGTTTGGCACAGTCCCTAGGATTAACTGGGCATGCAAAGCTTTTAGACTAATGAAACCCAGTTACCAAACTGGCCGTACTGAATAGGGGTTTCAATCTCACAACAGCACAGAGCAGTATGCACCTTACCCAATAAGGCTCTACTAAATTCCGGGTGTGCAATACATTTCCAAGGAGTCTGCTAATTAGCACTCTCCCTATTGATATGCTTTCTTTGTGTCCAAACAACCTTTGACAAGTAGGTTATTGATTCGTCCATTGAAAAAGGCTCTGTGGCTTCAGGATTATCGGATACAGAGCAATACAATTGAAATAGTTCAGCTTCTTCATCCCCAATATTAATCAATGGAAACCCTAGGCAAACTGGGATGACATACCATTCCGAGGCTTACAGCAATAATAAAACAGTCTGTCTGTTAGTGATGAACTTGAATGTTATAATATATCAAATAGCAGTTTCTATGTGTTGCTGCATTTGGATATGTCCCTCTACATAAATCGCCACGTAATCTGAAAACATGTCTTAAACAGTACAGAATGATAAATCAAACACTCTCATACCATCCCTTCTGCAATACTAAATATTCTACTGACCGCCAGCACCCCGTTGTGATAATTGGCTGGCTGCAGGAACCTTGCTGTACTGGAATATGAAAACCACAGCTGCTCAAATTTACCTTCCCCAGGTGTCAGAAAGACTATAAGCTCTAGTACAGAGGCTTTTCTCAGTGCGATTAAAAAAGCTGATTTAAATCTCAAAAGCCTTTTGACAAAATGCAAGCAAATGTCTCCCATGAGTGTGCGGTCACTGAAGTGTATCAGTTGTGGGCTGATTGTCACTGGAATCGCGATAAGACAAATATAAAATGGTAATTCTGCGCTGTGCCCAGAGAGAGTATAAAATCACCCAAAATTAACTGCATTATATACAGTGGATCCCTAAAACAGCATCGTAATGTCCCTAAAAGCTTTATAGTCATTAATTAAAGACATGCAATGAGTAACTATAATGGTTAAGCATGACAAAGAAAGTTACTGCAGTCAATAAAGGTAAATATGTCAATTCAACCAAAAAGTCTGTTAAATCATTCAAATATTTTTCTATTTAAATTTAGAGAATGCAGTTTTGCTTGACAAACAGGCATTTCTTTCAAACTAACCAAGGGTTCTGCAATCATTTTTCTTTAAAGGATATTTCGACTGGAGGGCAGAAAATGATGACAGGAGCCTAGAGCTGAACAGCAGTAACAAGGGGAACGGAGATGATCTGCAGCTGTGCAAAGGAAATTGCCTCAAGGGACACAACACTGGACCCAATCTGTAAAGTAACCTCAAGAAAAGAGACCAGTTACTGATGCACTACAACCAGGTAGCTGTATAAAGACAAGAGAGCCTGATGAAACAGATTCAGGCTTTTTAGATTGTACTATCTTAGCTTTGTTATTTACGCTTGACTCTGCAACCTTTATATTATGTAGAATTAGGCTCATATGGGACTAATTTAGCTCAGAAAAGCCTGAAATGTTGTTTATGCTTTGAAATGGGTTAACCTGCGTTATGCACGGAGTGACTAATTCCAGCTCTTTACTATGCAGAACAGTGAATGTCGCAGGAGTAAGGAGGTGTATCAGTGTGTGCTCTTTCGACAGCTGAACTCTGACAGCCTTAGAACAACACTACCAACAGAATATCCCATTATGCACAAAACGAAACTCACCCACCTGTCAGAACAGGCCATGGTAGTAAACAATGAGTTTACAGGATAATTAGGCCAAGCACTGCGAAACATACGCACACTGGGCATCCTCAGAATTAGATGCAAATTACCGCAGGGATGAGTTCGGAGCTGGGAGGTGGGGGGGCGGATTTAGATCTAAAGGGACCCAAGCCTCTGAACAACCAGCGCAGTAAATAATAGAGAAGAAAGCTTAACCATGGGAGTTGCATTTTTATAAATAAAGAATTCTGCAACGACAGCTTAATTTCATGACACCTCTGATGTTGACAAATTACTGTACGGTTTGCCTGGTTTCCAAGGGAAGACGGGAGGGAAGAAAACATTCAGATTTTGCAATTATTTTAGGGCAGCCAAGTGTTTGGGGGCTTTGAAAAATAATTATTGAAAAATTATAATTAAAAAAAAAACAAGCAGACAGACATTTGACCATATAGAGAATGGTACTACCCTGAAACAATAATGATTTTCTATGCCTTCTTTTGTACCGCAGCTTTCTAGCTACACATCCAAAATTGATCTTTAACCATCAATGAACAAGCACTTTAATGCTTAGGAAACAGAAAGCGTAGTATCCATAATACTTTTGATGTAAAATAGTTAGTCTTCCTAGATTATAGATTTTAGGCCAACCCTTGGGACACAAAAGGTCTGTAATCCTCCTAAACCTTCACGAAACCTCATCACAAAACAATAATGAAAAATAAAATCATTATTCGATGTCTTCGCTTCCACACAATAATGACCTTAACGTTGGAAATTGCTAAGGATTATGGACCGGTCCGATATAATTACTTCCCAAACCAGACTGTAATCCTGGGTAATTCCTACTGTGTTAGGTCTAATCGCTTAAAGAACGAGATAATGACTGTAGATCTCTGGTTTCATTGCACAACGTGTTATAAATCATTAAGTGGAAATTCACTAAAAAAAAAAAAGAAAAAAACAGTATTCTCTCTCTTTCTGGCAATGATGACAAGTCAGGACTGCAGGTCCTGGAAATGCATCACATGACCACTATTTTCTAATAAGAGCCAGTGATGATCACTTGACGTCTTGACTTTTTCCTCCACTTAATGTGCTGGAGGTATGTAAATCTGCAAATCTGTATTATTAATGCTTAACTGAAACTATGATGTGCTGTAATTGAGTCTTTTGTCTGCTCAGCTATTGTAATGCAAAACCACGTACTGCTCGCCAGGGATCACCAGAATGAAGCAAGGACGAATTTCCACTCAACCAAGCTAATCCTGGTTCAGAGGGTGCTGTTAGCTCAGGTCTAGCAGGCTTCTTTGCTATATAGAAAAGAAAACTGAAATTCCTGTTTTTATAAATATTCTAGCGTGTACAACAACTAAAAAAAAACAAAAAAACAAAGAACGAGAAGGTCTTCAACACAAAAAACAATATGGAGATCAGTGGTAGTGTTGCTAAAGCCAATGATATTTAAGAAAATGTTTCTGTGACATGCACTTCATACATTTTAATTCATGTTGTTTGAGCTCCAAGTAACACAATCTACTTATGCTACACAGTACATGCCTGGCAGTGACCTGTGCCCACATCACACAGCAGTGACTGTGAACAGCTGTTTTATGCGTCAAACTCTTACCAGCCCAAAACAGCCCCCAGAGCGATGGCTGATTAAATACAGGAGTCTGCCAGGTCTCTGTCTGCTCAAGTGTATACTTTATCGGTATACATAATGTACATTATGTTAAGAGATGTTGACAACTGTAAAACAAATAGAACGATGCAGTACCAATGTTTGAACTCACACAGGTTTTAATATTTAAACACATAACTGTTACAGATTCTACTTTTCTACTGCTGTACACACACCTTTCACATAGAGCAGAATATACAGTGTACTGCGTATATATACAGTTCATATATATATATATATATATATATGCATATATATTGCATATTTAAATGCACACACATACAGTACACTAAACACACCGGTTTATAGATGTCAGGATAGACAGATTGATGGTTTAACTTAATTCTGTTAGATGCAAACATACAACATTCTATTAATATAGGTGATCATTGGACAGATGGATAAGCAGTCAGATTGTTCAGCCCTAGTATATCATGGCCTGGACTTGCACAGCTACTCTCTGCCCTATAGGTGCCAGCAGAGAGGGCCAGCGATTCATTTAGCCTCACATGCCCCTTGGAAGAGGGTTGCTTTCAGCTGCCAAGAACCAGCAAGTTGATTTAACAAGTCCGTATTCCCCCAACTGTGGATCCAGGATGAGCACAGTCCAACAGAGATCTCAAAGGGGCCTCACTTCACAGCCTAGTGATGCAGAACATTGTCTGTCTTTAGTTCACTCATTACTCTCAAGTGTTCATTCAGTGGGCCCTATTTGCAAAACCCTTGCTGTTGCTGATAACTTTTGTGGCTGTTTATTAAGTGGGTTTGGAGTTTATACTTGTGTTTGATGAACATTTTCTTTTCTATGTGATTTTGTTACAAGTTCTATTGTGGAAATCACATTAATCCTTCTCCAGACACAGTAACTCACAATATGCGGGCTAATGCACAAAAGTTACTCAGAAACACGTTCAAGTTAATCTAGGCTAAACTGCACGTTCTCTGCTAACCATATACTTACTGTTGCTACCTAAATCTACTACTGCTGTGCTGTCTTCTCTATCGTAACAGATTTATATTTTAAAATAACAATGATGGCTATGTACAGTTGGAGTACAGTAGCAAAAGGCCTTTTCAATAACCTCCATGCATGCATGTACAATTTAGAAGAACATATGTGGTTCTGTTGCCTGGTCTAAGACAGGACGCTGAACAATGTGTTCCTATGATGAGGTATACTTGTCTCTGAGATACCTGAAGAAAACCTCAGCAAAATCTGCATCTGCCCCAAGATATTGCTATATCCAAACAAACATCCGCCAATCTCAACAATGACAATACTGCAACATGAGCTGATTATAAAAAAGCAAATAAAGAACGCTCTGTATCACAGGAGTGAACATGCCAGGCAGTGCTGACGTGAAATGTAACAAACACCGATACACAATATATAAATAACCCACATTGCAGACCAGCAGCTTTCCTCTGGAAATATGTGTGGATAGACCATTAGAATCCCAACATGACAGATACTTTAGTGCATTAAGAAGGTGATTATGAATAGCTCTATAATTTGTCTTACTTTTTTGGGGGAGAGAGGTGATTGTTTTAATATTTTACCACTTTCCTAACTGCAGTCCCCTCTAGAATTCAGCTTACATAGCATGAATAACCATGTACTGTTGTTATATTGTAATAACAGACTGGTGCTGCTTTTCCATGGTAACTACTTTGTAACAACATGGTAAAGGGCTTGTAAACACAACATCTCGTAATCACACTGCATCACCCTGGTACAGGGCATTTACATGTACAGATTTATTTTACCAGGATAGGTCAATTGAGATTAAATTACACACTTAGTTGCCATGGAAGAGCATGCATTAAACATGGATATTTTTTATTTTTTTATTTTTTTAAATTTCGTCAATAACTGGGCACAGCTTTAATCACGCAACTGTGAAAGTGACCCTGATGAGCAGCCAGCTGGCTCCACAGACCATGCTAATAAGACACATGTTAAAAAAACAACACAGAGCCACTGCAACTGACTATGATGGCTTTCTTGTTTCCATCTTGTTTACACATAACTGTGTGTAATAGACTCCGGCTAATCTGTACCCCGGTAGTCCAATTGACCTATAACAAAAAAATAGGTCATGGATGTGCATGGCAATCCATCAGCAGATATTTCCAGAAGAAGCCCTGTCCACATGCATTCACGGCACTTGCAAAGTGTTGCGTGATGGTGTTGTTCACGTTGGCTAAGCTCTCTCATCAGTCTATCTTGCCCATAAACCACAGTGCTCTACAGTGTGACTCCGGTGCAGAGGGATGTGCGCAGGACGTGGGGGGTTATGAGGAAGTGGGAGAGCGGAGAGTGTAGAGGGAGGGGGTAAAGAGGAAGAAGGGCTCTTACCACATTTGGAAAGCCTGCCAGTCAGCAGCTCCATACAGTGGGTAGTGTCTGGATTGCAGGGGGAAACGTTAAGACATGCTGCCTCGGTTCTTTAGTAATTAAACAGCACCAAGTTAAATCAACTTCATGGGGGATGCTTACACAGCCTTCCTTCCAATACTCAAACAAAAAACATGTAGTGTGTATACGACCCCCAGCCATTCTCTTAGAAGTGGACGGTTTCATCCCATACGTGATTATGTAAGAAAAATGTATTTGTGTAACTGGTTAACCTCTTTTAATGTGCATGTCACTGATGATGTTCCCAACATACCCTACCATATTTGTTTGTACAGTTGTGGGGAGTCTAAAAGACTTCAGCTTTTGCACACATTTTATTTTTAATGGTGCAACAGTACATGTGTATTTATGCAAAAACACATTACATCGTATTGTATTTGACAGTAATTGTTACAGGTACTACTTTCTAAGAATGAACAATAGTGAGAATGAACCGTTGCTCTCAATACAATTCAAATATTTGTCAAGGTATGCTTTACATCTAAATCAACTAATGTTCTTTTCACATTAAAATACATTACAACTCCTATTTATTTCATTCTGGAGATACACAGTACAGGTGCTATTTTTTTTTTTTAATCAAACTCTTAACTAACAGAACTGTTGAAGAAAGGAAATACTTTTACTTGTTTTTTACAGAAAGGATCCTGATCTCACACATAGTAGAAAAGCCCTGGTTTCAGGAGGCTGAGTGGTTAACTCAGTTAGAGCCCCCTACTTGGGCAAGATGAAAAATGTCATTTTCGTTACCCCTCACAGAGCCCCTAAGTAAAGGGAATTATTATTATTATTTATTTCTTAGCAGAAATAATGTGAGCAGACAATGTGAGGTCTCCGACACCCGCTGCTCACAGGTGGCCTTCCATTTTCCCTGTCAACTTTATTTGAATGTATCCACACCAGATCTGCTCCACCCACAGGGGGCAACAGCAGGGGCTGTCAAATCATTACACTCAACTTTCAACCAAGGCCCTTCAGTAACAAAACCTAACATAATACCGCATTCTGAAAATCAATATGCTTCTGTCGCGTTTGTGTAGGAGATACTGCAGTTACTGAAAATCCCAAGACACACAAACCATTCTTATTGGAGATAATTTGTATGTATGTATGTATGTATGTATGTATGTATGTATGTATGTATGTATGTATGTATGTATGTTATGCATGTATGTATGTATGTATGTATGTATGTATGTATGTATGTATGTATGTATGTATGTACGTATGTGTCTAACAGTGCAAAAAGTCCCTTACCTGATAATAGAGCGAAACTGCTAAAATGCTACTTTTAGAAAACTGTAAGAACATTTTATAAATTACATAATTTAATTCTTTACACATTTTACAGGGCATTATAGTACAATGTGAGGACTTTTTCTTTTTACAATCAACACACCCATTTTTTCAATTCTGCCCTTTTTGCATTTGTGGATTTTTTTCCTCCAAACACTGTACATCTAAAAGAAAATCTGAAAACTGCAACCAAACATTTAAAAAAAAAAATGTTGCTCACATTGTTCCAACAAGACTGTCTTCCCCCTCTGTCACACTTCGATTGATTTTTTGACGGAAGGCATTTTGACTGAAGTTGATTGCAATTAGTGCTGCACAAATGCATTTGCAATGCCTCATTGCAGTAAATTTAAATACTTGCAGTAACTATGCACTACAAATTGAATTCGGTATAAATCAATATGCAAAAACTAAACATTCAAAATAAACATTCCAATTACAAATGGGCTGCCAACCCACACAGCAACTAACACAGTCAGTGATGGAAGAAGAAATGATGTGAACTCCTGCCTAGAAAGAGAGGCAAGACCTCCATGGAATGAAGTGGAGTAATGGATATGAATAGGTCAGCCTAATACCAGAACATTCATAATAGTAGTAAAATATATGTATCTAAATGACACAGTAAGGATTACATATTAGATATTTTACAGTAATTGTTGTAGAAGGAAAGTCTTCTATTCTACAAACTATGAAAGTGTGGAATTACAGCTGTGTTGTGCGATGCTTGGGTCAAGGATAGGGAAATCTTGTCCTTTTTTTTTCAATACTTTGTCAAGATGTGTTACTGTACTAAAATGATCAGTGCATGCAATTAGGCCCATGCTGAAAATATTCTGAACAGTTAAACAGGTTTCCTTTCATGTTTTTTTTTTTTTTTTTTAAATCTGTGACTTAGAGGTGATACGTACTACTGTCTGGATGAAAGTCTGATCTGTTCAAACCAGATTTAACTTGCTGAGCTTGAAGAGACATCATTTAAGTAACCCATCTCAACAGGGTTGCGAGGCGCAGCACAGCTGGATTCCCCAGCCCTGTTGTTTGGGTGGGACAGTCAATACTAGGAAAGGGCTTTTAAAAGGAACTTATGGACTGACCCCTACATGGTGAAAATAAGAAGAACTTTCTAGAGACCTTGTTCCAGGCTGAGGAACGCTCACACAAAAGCAGAGCTAAACATACAAGGACATGCCCCACCTCAGTACAGAGGCAATACCAGGACGTTGTGAAGGCTTTATTCTATGTATTTATTTAATTTATGAAACAGACCCTTGGCAGCGGGCTGTCTGCCTGCATCTACCTGCCGGTAACCACACAAGCTTGGCCTGCATGAAAATGGAAGTAAAAAGAATGGGACTTTGGTATAGTAATTGAGTGTAAAACTACCGGGACACGCTGCAGACACATGCAGGTTCAGGACACTCTTCCACCTCACATGGTGGGATATTTAAAGAGGTGCAGTGAAAGTGATTGGGGAGTTGGGGCTACACAGTGAATAAAACAGGTCAAAAAAGTATTTGGTCATTTATAAAAGCTCCAGTGTTTCCCTTCTTTTAAGATAGCTTTACTCCACAACTTTTTGACCAAATACTTTTTTGACTAACTATACATGCCAGAAACATACTGAAGATTCTCTGAAGTCCTTCCTGAGCCAGTGCACTCTAGGGCAGATAACACATTTTAATATACAGTACCTGAATATTTCCTGAATATCTATGATCACATGTCCTATACAAGTTATAATACATTTTTATAGCAATGTTAATGCAACTACCAACACAGATATGCAGACTATTGCCTGTGTGTGTGTGTGTATATATATATGTATATATACAGACGTGCTCAAATTTGTTGGTACCCCTCCACAAAAAACGAAGAATGCACAATTTTCTCTGAAATAACTTGAAATTGACAAAAGTAATTGGCATCCACCATTGTTTATTCCATATTTAATAGAAATCAGACTTTGCTTTTGATTTTTTGTTCAACATAATATTGTAAATAATAAAACAAATGAAAATGGCATGGACAAAAATGATGGGACCGCTAACCTAATATTTTGTTGCACAACCTTTAGAGGCAATCACTGCAATCAAACATTTTCTGTAGCTCTCAATGAGACTTCTGCACCTGTTAATAGGTAGTTTGGCCCACTCTTCCTGAGCAAACTGCTCCAGCTGTCTCAGGTTTGATGGGTGCCTTCTCCAGACTGCAAGTTTCAGCTCTTTCCATAGATGTTCGATAGGATTCAGATCAGGACTCATAGAAGGCCACTTCAGAATAGTCCAATGTTTTGTTCTTATCCATTCTTGGGTGCTTTTAGCTGTGTGTTTTGGGTCATTATCCTGTTGGAGGACCCATGACCTGCGACTGAGACAGAGCTTTCTGACACCTGGCAGTACGTTTCACTCCAGAATGCCTTGATAGTCTTGAGATTTCATTGTGCCCTGCACAGATTCAAGGCACCCTGTGCCAGGCGCAGCAAAGCAGCCCCAAAACATAACCGAGCCTCCTCCATGTTTCACTGTAGGTATGGTGTTCTTTTCTTTGAAAGCTTCATTTTTTCATCTGTGAACATAGAGCTGATGTGACTTGCCAAAAAGCTCCAGTTTTGACTCATCTGTCCAAAGGACATTCTCCCAGAAGGATTGTGGCTTGTCAATATGCATTTTAGCAAATTCCAGTCTGGCTTTTTTATGTTTTCCTTTCAAAGGGGAGTCCTACTTCCATGGAGCCCACTTTCACTCAAAAAGCGACGGATGGTGCGATCAGAAACTGACGTACCTTCACCTTGGAGTTCAGCTTGTATCTCTTTGGCAGTTATCCTTGGTTCTTTTTCTACCATTCGCACTATCCTTCTGTTCAATCTGGGGTCGATTTTCCTCTTGCGGCCGAGCCCAGGGAGGCTGGCTACAGTTCCATGGACCTTAAACTTCTTAATAATATTTGAAACTGTTGTCACAGGAACATCAAGCTGCTTGGATATGGTCTTGTAGCCTTTACCTTTACCATGCTTGTCTATTATTTTCTTTCTGATCTCCTCAGACAACTCTCTCCTTTGTTTTCTCTGGTCCATGTTCAGTGTGGTGCACACAATGATACCAAACAGCACAGTGACTACTTTTCTCCATTTAAATAGGCTGAATGACTGATTACAAGATTGGAGACATGTGTTTTACTAATTAAAGAAACTAATTAGTTTGAAATATCACTATAATCCAATTATTTATTATCTTTTCTAAGGGGTACCAACAAATGTGTCCAGGCCATTTTAGAATATCTTTGTAGAATAAGCAATAATTCATCTCTTTTCACAGCTTCTTTGCTTTATTCTATGACATACCAAAGGTATGCAAGTATACATGATAAAATAGCTTTTAATTTCATCACTTTTCAGGAGGAATGAAGCATTATTTCAATGAGCTGTAAGGGTACCAACAAATTTGAGCACGTCTATATATATATATATATATATATATATATATATATATATATATATATGTATATGTATACGTATATGTGTGTATATATATATATATATATATATATATATATATATATATATATATATATATATATATATATATAGGTACCTGTTCATAGATGGATAAATAGGCCTGTGAAACAAATCTCTAGTGTGCTGAAAATTTGTCTTACTCTTACCTACAGCAGATATAAACACACACACACACACACACAGACACACACAAATATTAAGAGCATGGCATATTCTGTTTCCTAATAAGCATTTCATTTAACCCAGCCTTTACTTCACTGTCCCACGACAGTGATGACTAGAACCCCCTCCATGTTGACTGGTGCAGTGCCATGGGTTCAGTCATGCGGAGAATGGCAGCAGCTGATTTGAAAGCAACGGAGAGGATACTCACCGGACAGCTGCTGGACTGAAGGCTGGTCGTGTGTGCTTAATAACTGGGCCTGGATCGTTTCTACCACTCGCTTGAAACGACGGCTGGGTCCTGCCATGAAGTAAGAGGCGCAGAGTGTCAGATACAGTACAGTGCTGAGACAATGAGCAAACAAGGATACACAGGATGGATTAGTACTGAGGGGGTGCTGTTCCTACTCTGCTTTGCCAATATATTACTACATACATTCTACATCTCTCAAGCAATATGTTGTAAAGTTACATGGGACACGGATGAAATTTATATAATAATTACATTTTTGCTCCTACTGTAGCTGTGCACGCGTGGTGTTTCTGTTAGGTTTTTAGGAATCATAATTGCTGTGTTCTAGTGTGTTCTAATGAGGGGCATTCAGAACACAACATGCTTAGAACTGTTGCTGTCTCCCGTTTCCTCAATACTGTTGCATAGAACAAGGGTCTAGAATATGGGAATTTTGCCTACAAGAAATGGCCAAAGATGATATATTTACTGCTGAAGTTGTTCTCCCTTTAATAGAACTAGGTATAAATAGGGTATATATGTAGAAATGGTCTATTGCCACATTCTTATTTTTACTGGGTATGAAATCCTATGCAGTCTAACTTGGGCAATTGTTCTCATTTTAAGGTAATTTTTCAAACTTTCCATCTAGGTTTTAAACAATATCACTAGCCCACCACTGTCCCGTCTACAGAACATCCACAGACTCTCACCTAAACATATTGAGGTAGGCTTTGGTCTAAATAAAGGTCCCACTCAAGCCTTCCAATGCTGATGGCCTCATGAGTTTAAAACATAACACAGATTTTATTAAATAGAACCTAAGCAATTCATGACGTTGCTGTTTTCTGTATGGTAGGATTGTAGCTCAGGTCACCGATAATGTAACACAGACTGTTGCCCTGGACCTGGAGATAGCCTCTGTGTCTCACCCCCTCCCTCAAGCTGGTCTCCATGGTTACCTGACAGCAGTGTGAAGGTGACGGAGTAGATTCCATTCTCCTTTTGCACTTCGTTGCCCTCCGTGTAGGTGATGTCAACCTGGAATTTGACAGGCTTCTGGAACACCGTGGGGCCTGCAGTTGATTTGTACTCTGCCCGAAAACTTGTTTGTGATATTACACTGTGACTGAGACTGGGAATCTAAGAGAAAACAAACATGGAATGTCAGGTCTGTGCACCACGCCCAACAAGGATATACACTGAGGAGTTTTAATCTGAAATTAATTATTAATTAATTTGAAAAACGTATGTATGAAATGCATTTACTAAAACAGTCTTTGTCCTTAAAGTGAATGTACAAGTTCTTAATGTTACTCAAGATTTCCAAGATCCTTTTTCATTAGTGATTTTTCAGATAGTGTGCTTAACTAAGCAAACGCAGCAACCCAGCTTTAAAGGTATTTTTGACCCCCAACATCCCTACCCTAACACCAGAGGTCCTTACCGAAAGAAAGGCGTGTACAATGTCTGCTTTGATGGAACTCAATGGCTTGTCCTTGATGACCACAAAAATCTGCTCCTCTTTCTCCAGGTTGATAAAGTTGCCGAACCAGGATTTTTTGGCAAGTCTATAAGAGGAGAAAAAGAGCGAAGGAAAGAGTTTAAAGGCATACACTTAACAAGTCTTTCACACACTTGCATATGTCTTAGTTGGAGAACATGTACAAGACTCGGTGATAACATTGCTGCTTCTTACTCCCAAACATCTGCAGAAAGCTTCAAAAGCACTGCTGTGTCCATTTAATAAAGTGGAACTAAAATATTACACTATTTATGGGTCCCACTTAAGTGTTATAATTCCACAACATCCTTTCAAGTCAAAGGTAAAGATAAGCACTGGAAATGTGTTCAAGGGTTCAGCTCATGAAACGACCACAAGACGAAACTTACTCAGGAGAAGATTCTGGAGTGAGGCTGGACATCTCCTCTTGTGTAGGTACTGTTTATAAGACAAACGATACAGGCTTAGATTTCTCTCTAGTTCAGGTCTATAACTTCAGGGAAACTGGCAAAAACTAATGGTATGACCATTCGTTAATTTTCATAAAAACCTACATATTGTTTTCCGTCCTTAAGACTAATATTTATTTGCATTTGTAACTCATGTATGTTTCAGCATAAATACACATTGGTCTAATATTTTTGTAAATGGACAACTTTTACCTTATTGGGGCGAGGCAGCACTTGATATTGTGTAATTGTGTTACCAAATGTATGTGTCAACCTTTTAGTCCTTGAAACACACGGAAACTGTGAAAGCATTTACTTGAATGTGACAGTTACATTTTTTGGGGCAAGTAAGATGCCCCATATGACTACAGGTGCCATTGTTGCTTGAACAGCCATTAGAAAAAGAGTTGCTAGAGAGCTGGCTGGTGTTTTCCAGTCTGTTGCAGCACACAAACAGCGCCCCCCTACCTTGCAGTTTCCTGCGGTGGAAGCGGGGTGATCCCAGAAAGCTGTTCTTGATGGAGTTGAGGCGTGTCCGCCAGGGCATCCCGCCAATGGAGGGGCTGGAGGGCGGCGTGGGGTTGGGCGTGCTGGCTGGGCTCTCCTTGGGCGTGTGGACTGGTGTTCCCTTGGGGGTAGGGAGAGGGCTCCCCCTAGGGGAGGGGTGAGGGGTCACCTGTATGATGGGGATAGATTTGGTGTTTGGATCAGTACCGGCAGCAGAGTGCTGGTGGTGCAGCCTGAGAGGAGACAGGGGGGTCACCTGGACAGAGGGGATGCAGAGTTGTGGAGGGGCCGTCAGTGGAGGGTGGCGCACTTGGCCGCTGGCGGCAGGGGGATGCTGGGAAGGGGTGGTGGGTTCGGAGTTGGCGGGAATAGGAGTGGAAGTGGCAGCAGGGAGTGGGTTGGATTTGGTGGACTGCAAAGGCTTTTCGGCCAGTTTGTTTTTTGCGGGAAGGGTTTGAGTCTTTGGGTTGGGCTGAAGAGGCCCTGTCTTTGGTTGCAGCGAATTGGGGGTGCGGGAGACAGTCCTGCTGGGATCGGGGTCTAAGGAGGAGGTGGGGCAGGAGCGGGGGGAGAAGGAAAGTTTGGGAGTCTGGGGAGGAATAAAAAACTTCCTGATAGGCTAAGACGCGGGCATAGAGCATGCACCACAGAGATGCCAAGAGAGAGAGAGAGAGCAATGGATACATGACATTGTGAAATACAAGAGCAGTATTTTTTTTTGGGGGGGGGGGGGTAGAAATAAATGGAGACATTTAACAGATGGAATACAAACCAGGAAAATGGGAGTGCAGAAAAAAAAGAAAAACATGCGGTTAGCCCATTCAGCGACACGTCAAGAAGCAACAGACACAAAAAAAAGTGTAAAACAAAATTACAAGCATTCAGAAAATAAATATAAAAATAAATATTTTTTTCTTTCTTTTTTTGAAAACAAAATTCACCAGCTGGAACCAAGCAAGCAAAGGCGTAAGCAAATACAACAGAATCGGCAAACAGCGAATGCGATAACGCCGGTTAGAGTATGAAATGGAAGCGTTTAAGTGGACGTTAGCTTGGTATCCCTTTTTATAGTCCAAGAGCTGTGGCCTCACCTATCAGGGAATCTGCTCTAAATGTATTCAACCCAAGCTTATCTATTGACCCATCGAGGGCTATGCAAAGAATTTTAACTGTATTGCTAAAATGACCACTTCTTTAAATGGGTTTGAATTGCATTTTCCCACCCTTCGACTTGTTACTGCCTTTATTGTTTAGTTTAACCTTTCATTTCAAACATGTTTAAATTTAGCATCTCCAAAAAGGTACAACACTAAAGAACAGCCTCCCCATGGTGCTCTGCAGATATCCGAGTTCTCCAGTGATCTCTGATCTCTATTTTCAAAAGAGAATAAAATGTGTTGTTGGATTCTGTTGTTTCAGTTTTGAGTTATTATTATTCTCTAGGTCTGCCTTTAAACTTGACTTTGCACTTGTAGAGAGAATCCTAATTGCCGGGACTGAACAGCCTTCCTCATTCAATTTGAATCATGTGACAATGCCCCGTCTACTCTTTTTTATAAATGTAGAGTTAGTGTGGTTGGCAGAGTCGAAAGGCCAAACTGTCACTTTATTTGAATGGGATTCAAATCACTACGTAGGACTCTGTAGACAAGCTCAAAAGAGCTGAAAGCCATGCAAAGGCAGATTTAGAGAAACACGATAACTCATTATTGGAGCAACAGAAACCAGAAGCACTCAGAATGACATCTCAAGCTACTCCAGAATGAAAAGAAACATAAGAAAACAAGACACCATCCATTGACGATGACTGATGAGGAGCTCTGATCATTTTAACATTTTCTCCCCTTTCAGCATTATGTGGTGCCCGAAGCTGCACTACTAAGGCGCTGACTCTTTAGCAAACAGACCTGATTTATTTTATCACGAGTCCGAGGTCTGTCTGATTCAGGGACCAATACAATGACAGATGCGACTGTAACATGATATTGACATAAAAAGGAATACTTGATCATGATTAGTTAAGCAGCAGTGTTCAATGTAGTGGCACATACTCACCCTGGGGCTGCTGAGAGGGCTGGTGGAGAGGCCAGAGGATGCACCACTGATTGATCGTGACCTGCCAGAACAGAGAGAGAGAGAGAGAGAGAGAGAGAGGAGAGAGGAGAGAGAGAGACCCCAGCCATGTTAGAAGGCTGACACGGGGAAATCAGGCTCTAGAACAGTGGTTGGCCTGGGCAGTAGTAAAGTAGGGCTACTGCCCAGCTGCTACTGCTGTGAAGTTGAATTGCAGTGCCATTGCTGTACTCTACTTTGCCATTAAGGAAGAACAATTTCTGAAAAACTAAGTTTGTGAAACTAAGGCAAAACACTCATTCCTACTCTCTTCTCTCAACTGTTACTTTTTCCATGCTCGGGGGGAGAGATCAATACCCGTGAATATCACTCAAGGGGAAACAGCATGCTGGACTTTTTTTTTTTTGGTGTGGGGCAGGGGGGGGGGGGGGGGTAGAGGAGTGTGCATCAGTCTTTAAAAGCATACGATTCTTGCCTATACCATCACACTGCAGAGTACCATACAGTCAATCCTGATGAGATCGTCCTGGCAATGCAGTTCTATTAAATCTACATCTTGGTCTTCGGGGAGATTTGCACATTTGTACCCATCCTGCTGAGCTACAGGGTTCCCTTCTAAAGATCCCAAAGCTACTCCAGGTCTTACAACACCTGTTAGTTGCACTGTAAATGCGCTATAATCGAACTGCACTGTAGCTGACATGGCATCTCGATCTCATTCTGCCTCAGCTTAAAAGGATTCTCTGAAAAGTTGATACCATTTTTACAAGTTTGTTTAACAGGGCAAGAATTGCACCACTTTGAAATATAGAAGAAATAAACTATTTTACTGTGCTGAGAATCATTTGGTTCCTCACTTGTTTTCAGATGGTTCAATTACAACACTATAGATAAACACCTGCATCCTGGTACCTTTTCAGTAATTAAAGTGGCCTGGTTGTGGTTTGCTTTGAGCTACGCAACAAACCTCCTGGAATAGCGATGTTATCGATTTGAGATTAAAACATTATAAAGAAATGTTACTAAGCAGAGTCACCGAGTATTACTACAGTATTCATAACTAGAAAATTACATCTTAATTGATTTTTTTTTGTGTGTCTTTGTTCCACGGTTAACTTTTTTTTCCTACAATTTTGAAAATTGAATTTGTAAGCTGGTGGTGAGGGTCCCGCTGGATCAAATGAAGTAATAAGGACCAGAGAGCCTGGCTTTTATGAGAAATGCAGTCCCTCTTGGGGAGGCAGAGGCCTGAAGCCTCTCCAAGTGTAATAAGGATAAATGCTGGAGTTATATAATGAGCTTGAGAGTGCCGCAGAGACAAAGGCTCACGATAACGTGCAATCCTGGTAGGAAGGGAGTCGAGAGAAATGTGGGGTGCTGAATCAGGCTGGGGAGCCGGCAGACAAAACCAAATGAGGTAATAAAAAATACATGCAGAAAACAAGAAAGTGTGATAATGGATGTTTCAGCTGATGGACATTCTTCAAGGGAGACCTGGAAGGATCACTAAAGTTAGTTAGCTATCACTGCAGGATATTTCCTGCAGGTAAATGGCACACACAAAAAAAAACAGTTTCAACTTCACAGTTTGTATTGTTCGGATGAATTGTGATATAATTTTTTTCACATGTTCCAAGTACAGTATCTGGAAGTACAACTATAGGGACTACACAGAAGTTCTAGATCAAAATGCACACAAATATACAATAAGGCTGTATTTTTTGGTATTTTTTGCAAAAAAACAAACAATGTTGTGTATGTGTGTGTATAAACATGAAACATGTTTAATGAGAGCACAAATATCGAAGCAGTGTGGAGTCAAAAAACAGCTTTCTTTCATTGGTTATTTTCTGTTTTGTTTGTTGGGAAACTGTTTTAAATAATGCCTTCATAAAGCGCCAGCCAAAATGTTTGTCTACTTTCTTAGTTTTCAAAATTTATGATGGACTGTTCAGAATAATGGATGAAGTGCACTTCAATCCAGGAATAATTGCTTTTCACTGTCTTTTATTGTTTTGAATCCTGGCTGAACAGAATTCTAAACAACGAAGCAACACCTAAATGACTGATTTATGTTTTCATAATAAAACTTGAAATCCTCATCTGTCAATGTTATTTGCTTTCCGCCAGCAATTTTCTAAATAAACACGTCTGCTAAAACAGGAATGTGGCTGGAGCTTTGACCCATATCCTTACATAGTGGATACACACACTCAACTAAGTACTAGATTAATGCAATGAGGTCTGCTGTTTTAATTGCCCGTAACTTCATTTGCTTTTGTTAAAAAATCAATTAAACAGAAAAGCATAATTAAATCCGTTGAATATATTTACAAGGTTTAGGCTTTAACCATTAGTTTATTTGTCTTTATTTCAAACCTTTATGCTTAACAATCTCAAATAAATGGAGCATGTAGCTCTTTGAGATTAGTTACATACTTACCTACTGCTTACTTCACTTTTTTCATAATTGAGAGCTTTGTGCAAATGCATTTGTAATTACTTTTGGGAATATGTGTGAACTACTTGTTTTATGATGTCTGCCCTTACATACTGTAGAAAGTCAAGCCCCATTTGGCACAAGCCTGTGAGACTTCTATCTTCATTGCTGTGCATTGAATGCAGGCTGCTAACAAGCTTTGGCTTTATTGGGCAGGTTCAAGGTCCACCAAGTTCCCTTAAGCAACTTATTCTGTAGAGGTTGGGTGGTTTTGGGGAAACAGGTTTCAGTTTCACTTAAAGTGATTGTAGCTAACAAAATAAATTCCATATATTTTCCACACCATGCACATCCATTCACTATATATGTCTCAAAGGTTCCGTTTTGAAATACATGTATTTTCACTTTAAAACAGGTTAAAAAAAAAAAAAAAAGCAGATCTGGCACTTTCCCAGTCACCTGGATGACATTGTCCCCACCCTTCAGGGCCTTTTTTCCTGTCATTAACCAACCAGCTGCTTTCTCTCATGACCGACATGCTTTCTTGCAGACCCAGAAGACACTGTTCTGGTGAAATGACAGGGGAAGTACACGTGTAAGTGATTTCCTGGAAGGCATGGAAACTGAGAAGTTTACTGACCTTGTGTACTACCAGGTGTCATGTTTTAAAATGAAAATACATGTGTGCTATGACATTTCAAACAGAAATGCACATGAGACCTACATTATAAAGTGGATTGATGTGCATGACTGGTTTATTAAATTACTTTAGTTTCAATATTTTTTTTTTTTTTCTAAACCGAACAAATACATAAATAATCCCCTATCAAACAACATCTGACCCCTTTGTCATTACCATACATTACAGACATTACCTTACAGTCAGTTTTTGTTCAAACAACCATTACCTTTGGGGTAGTGCCGAAGTTAAGGGTCATTTCCCCTATAGAAAACACATTGAAATACAAGTACTTGATATTTCAATGATACTTTGCAGACTGTGTCAGTATCAACTTTAAAAGGTGAAGTAAAATATGAGGGTTACCATATTAATCAAAACTTAAAACCTCAGCATTGCTTGGCATCTCCTTGTGTACAGCAAAAGATGCCGTACGATTGCTCAACATAAACAGTCAAGTAGTGGTGAAAATTAAACATGGTTATATTTAACCCCTCTAATACCTTCATTCTCAACACTGCAGGGGTGGAAATTCGACTCCTATTGCAAAGCAGTTTGATGCACACCTGAGCTTGTTAACTATACACTGTGCCTAACCAAAATTGTAGTAAAACCTGGAATGAGTGAAATTGCTATGCAATAGGAGTCTTATTTCCATCCCTGCACTGTAAGCAAACCCCCACATTTATAATCTAAAATATAGAGCAGAAAAGTTATCACCACAAAAATACTCTAGATATCTACAATCTATGCCTACAGCACAGGCTTTAGCATATCTTTATGTATTAAACGCGCTAGCACTGCTGACAAGCTGGCTCTCAAAACCCAAGTCACCATTGAGGTTGTATAATAGGTGCGCTTGTGAGGCATTGAGCTGAAGTTAGTGGGCGGCTATGTTTGTGAAGTTCAGTGCTGTTAATATAATGTGGATTAGTGCGTTCCTAGCTGTGAAGTGAATGTTTATATTCACTTCACAGCATTCAGACCCAGTTTCAAGCACTGCTGCTCAAATATGATCACTGACAGACCTTCACTTTTATGGCCGATGCTGGCTTCAATTGTCAGCCTACCGCTACCCTAGGAATATATTTTAATTATGGTGTCTAGCAGCTTTTATAAAGTACCAAAAAACAAAACATGTGATAAAGATGTGTTGGCTTTGGGCATTGTATACAGTGTTAGCATTAAACAATTGCAATTACCATAGTTCTCGTTATTCTGTGCTTTTTAAAAGCTTCGATAAGGATAGGGATGCCATAATTATAACGTAATCCTAGGGATAGTCTTTGATATGTACAATATCTTTCACAATGAAATTCAACTGCATGAGTACCCCTGGAGCAACTTTCCCCAAGAGCACTCAGTATTCTAAAGAAGTCGTGCGAAGGTGGGGGGAGATAGTGAGGGACTTGGGGCTGTGTGGGTTGGGGGTGTTAGCGTGGGAAGTTTAGAAAAGAAGAGACCCCCGTACCACAGGCATTCAACACCACAAGAAAAAAAAGGTGCTAATCTCACAGTAGCAAAGCATGTCCGAGAGAGGGGGAAAAAGGTGTTTAAAAAAGAATTGGGGAAAAAAAGCAGTCCAAATAGCAGTCCAAATACAAGAGGGAATTCTGAGAAAAGGGGGGAGAAACACAGCTCAGGTCATCAAGACAGGGCCACTAGATAAAGATGCAGTATTGCTTTTCAGAGAACTTGCTATTAATCAGAATTCCTAAAGAAGACATCTGCACAGCTTTTAAAAAAACAAAAAGAAAAAATAAATCTGTAACAATCAACCACTTTGTGAAAAGTTAACAAAATTGAAGAAAACAAAGTCTAGTACAGTCTTTAATCTTGGCTTTGTTCTGCTTTTTATAACTATACAATAAGAATAAGAATAAATAAATAAATAAATAAATAAATAAATAAATAAATCTTTACCCAAGTACCAATTTCTTACTTTCACACATCAAAAAGTTCAGAAAACATCCAATTTACCCTCAAATCAAGGGATATGGTCTGTTACTGGGTTTGGTGCAGGGTTTGGTTATAGTGACTCTGCTAACACCGGAGATGCTGGAGATGTGATGAGGACACCATCCTTTAGTTTGGTTTTGCCTGACAGGGAGGCTTCAGGTCCTGTGAAGAGAAGCCTTCAAGGGACAGGTAACACAGAACTGAGTAGAGGCCTGGTTTCAGTTTTCTCCTAAACCAAGGGGGTGTGAGGTGTGTGGGGTGGGTGTGTGGGGTGGGGGCAGGGCTGCCAGATTGGCAGTTTTCCAGCCAAGTTTGGCTTGTTTTTAAAACATCAAGCGGGTAAATATTGTCTTTGGCGGTTTGGCTATTTTTTGGCTATTTTTACCTTGCATGTTGTTGTTTTTTTTTTTTTTCTATTAGTTTTGATTGAGGTCGCCATCAGTGCAGGATTTCAAATCACCACAATGCCCTGCATACTATACGACAATCTCTTCCTGGGGCGTGACTTTGTTCTGAAGCTCAGCATCTAGTAAAATCACACAATTGCCCACACAAGAAAATGGTGAACCTGCCTACTTCTTTCCTCAGGACTGGTTAATACAGGGATCTTACAGATGATTGACACTCGTATGCACTTGACCGGGGTTCTGTTTAATTGTATAATAGGGAGAACATTTTTTTTTTTTAATTTGTAACAAATTAAGAACTGTATCAGTACAAATATAATTAGAATTTATTATTTTATTTTATTGTTTTATAGACTATACGCCGACAGTTCAGGACAATTTAATTTTACTCTCTCATCATATAAGAAACAGCAGTGCTTGTACTGTAAATTGTGAGAAAAAAACAAGCAAAGCCCATGTATAAATAAATAAATCGTTTATAACATTACTTACCAGTGTTATTCTTTAAATAAATATGTAACGTATGTATGCTTTTGTAATATTTATTTAAGTCTTAAATGTAAGTACAGGTTTTTGGCTGTTTTTGGCTGGTTTAAAAAACACAATTGGGCTACTTTTTGGCTGGTTAAATTTGGTGGGGCGTTGCAAAATCTGGCAGAGCTGGGTGGGGGTGGTGAGGGTTGTGGCCTAGAAGAAAACTTAGCTGTAAGCTTTGCTGTTCAATTCCATTAGGATTATGAATGTAAAGTTCTCAGCTTGAAAAAAGCTTTAGGCTGTATTAAAACTCATAGTTGAATGGGAGACAGTTTGGCCTAGTGGTTAGAGCAAAGGGCTTAGAGCCCAGAAACACTGGGTTCAGATTCTAGTTCAGCTGACCCATTCTGGAGAACACAAGTGTAAAACGTAACAACTCTTAACAGCGGACAGCCTTTCTGGAATTAACATGAGAAGTCACGGCCAAATTCAGTACATTATCTGTCTTCATTGTCTGTACTTTGTTTAAAATGTTATTTTTACTTTGTTTAATTTTCCTTTATTCAGTTCTGTTTCTTTCCATTTTATTTGCAGCAGTGTGCACTAGGGTAATTAATACAATAATTTCTTAAGCAAATCTTTCTCGTGGATCGGTTAATTCTGATTGTACTGTACTCTTATGAAATGGGATGTTACCTCTTAGTACAGTGAACCTAGGGTTTCTTTTCTTTATATATATATATATATATATATATATATATATATATATATATATATATATATAGATATTATTTGAATGCTTGCTTGTGACAATGCAACTGGTTTTAGTCAGCGCACCTTAATCCTGACCTGAAACAGCACTGACATTCAGTCCAGGGCCTCACTCAAATAAGAAGCTGACAACTGTATGGAGTGTGTGCGCGGAGGGTAACTTTTCGTCGGACTCAAAATCCACAAATGGCTAGCGAATAGCCTGCTGCGCTATCTAGCCCGCTCATTCTGGGTAGTTATTATTTTAAAAGACTGTACTAGACTCCCCCCCCCCCCCCCCCCCAAATAAATAAATAAATAAATAAATAAATAAATAAATAAATAAATCAATCAATCATGCATGTGAATCCACGTTCTTGAAAGAAAAGCCACACTGCATCTTTAAGCTGCAGTGTAAGTAGTGAGGGAGAGGACAGAAATACTTAATACCTTTCTTCTTTGCTGTATTTGGGATTGGCATCAGAGATATCCAAGCTTTTACTGAACACAGCCTTACTATAGTGGAGGAAAACAAAGTGAACAGAGAAAATCAGTTATTTCCTACCCATGCTGTCCCATTTCACCTGCTGCTAGAATAGACCTCCCTCTTTGGAGTCATGCTACTTATTCTCCACAGCATAGCGAGAGGTTTTAAAACCAATTACTCCCAATTTCAGCAGCAGCACCCTTTTCTGAGCTCAGAACAGTCCCTCCGCTGCGTGTTGATCCACCGGTACTTGAAGTCCTGTACAGGACAGCACATCCCATCAAATGGTTCAGTAATGTAAGCTGACACAGTAAAGAGCCATACTACTCTTATACTGTTGTACTTCCCAATAAGGGAACTAGTACGAACTTGCAGCGCAGTGTAAAACTAACTACACTCACTAAATTCAATTTGATCGGCTCATGAGTGCAAATACCAGAAATCAAGCCGCATACTCATGGCTGTTCATTTAGGAAGTAAGGAACAAGTAAGTCCAAGTGAGGAGATAAGAGAGCTGTTCTGGACAGCAGTCCTGTACCTTTACTGTAAATCCTTTTCAAAGCTAAGAAAAGGTGCTGGAAATGAAACATTGAGTTACACAATGATACTGGGAGCTGTGAACATTGATTTTAGAACCTTGGGCACTAAACCAGACCAGGCTGCTTGGACTTTGATACTCAGGGACTGCTTATCCCAAAGATCTTTTACATTTCCACTTTGCAGGCTTTGTTCTGGGACTGGAGAGGCTGCTGAACTGCAGGAAAGGCAAACACTGCAGACCCCGTTTGTAATCAGCTCCATACAACTGAGATTCAAAGTGCAGCAATTCGAAAAATGAGCCATTAGTCTGGTCCCCCCTGAACTCATGCTGGGCTATTTAATGACATGGCTAATTTACCCACCCAAGTACAATTATTTTTTAAATGTAAAATAATACATTTTTCAAATTTTTGGATACAATATTTTACTATTTTTGTTTGATAATAGCTGTGTAGTAAATATAAGCACTTTCCCTGTGGATTTCCTATGGTACACCACTTCTTACTTTTAGAAATCCTGCTTTGAAACCGTGAGAATGATGAATACCATGCCACGGTTGAGAACACACAAAAGAGTCATGAAAGTTGTGAGTTTTCACTCTGCCTAATCTACGTTCTGAGAACAGTACAAAAAAAAAAACAAATCTGAATATGGACAAGATATCAAGAGAATGAAACCTTACACTTCATTTAAAAAAAACTGTTATACATATTTAAACGAATCTTGGGTTACACAATGAGGTATGGAGTGTGTACACGCATGCTTCTGTGTGGGTGTGTGTTCAATAAATCATACAGGCACATTCGTAATCAAAATGTACTAAGCTTTTGCACCACATGTGGTAATCTGTCTCTGTATCTTTTCTTATGTTAAATTCCCAGCCTTTAGGAAAAAAGCCCATTTCACTATGTAGAAATGAAAAGTGTTTTTGAAAAATCATAGCAACAGTAACTGCTGATACTGTATGTGCTTAGGCCTTCACATATTGTATTTAACACTTGACATCTGTAAGGTGCAGTACCTCTAGCCTGGCACAGACTGCTCAAAAATCCCTAAAGGAAACTATTGAAAACTCTTTTCCTGGTAAAACTACATTCATATTTGTTTAACTGTACAGTGCAGAGATAACTTATCGAAGATTCTGCACTTTATCTTGTTAAATCATGCGTAGGTGACATGAATGCTAAGAAATCAACTAGATTTGTGTTTCCTTTGAGCTTGTGTGACCTCTGAGCTCTTGTGTCCAAACATCTTTTTACAGCTTCCCACAAGTGTTTAAGTGACCAAATACTCTTTCCCAATAAGGTACAACATGAATGAATTGCTCAGGTATTTTTTATCCCAGTATATCTTAAACCTGTGCAATTGCCATTGAGCCGAGAACCCAAAGGAGCCAACTACAGTATAATTAATTATAAATCCCCCTTATGTTGCTAAACAATATCCTGAGCTTGCACTCTGTAAAGAATGCTGTGAATGAAGTGTGTTTTATCCTGCTGTCAAATTGAGTTCTTTTTGCCCAATTCTCAAAGAACCAGAAACTTAAACAATTTAAATCCAGATCCACCAGCTCCATTCATATTGTGACTCAAAATATTTTGGCTTGCAAGAAATTTGCCGGGATTAAAAAGAGTAGGTGATGCGTGGAGTACTTCATATAGAAGAAAAATAAACCATTTCCTCTCTAATAGTTTGCATATTCATCTGGGCTAATGCGGTGTGCTCCCTGCTACTGGTAACGTAACGCCTGCCCCTTTTCTGCTCCACTGGGCTGGGTGCTGGGAGGAGAGACATGCTGTACCTCTGCCCATGTTGTGCCATCTCAATGGCTCGCCGCGCTGGCACAGGGGAGCCTCCCTCTGTCACGCTAAGCACCTCCATAGACTTCCGCTCCGGCCTCCTCTTGCCGTGTCTGTTCAGCATCGGGGAGTCTACTCGCTTCCGAGGGGGGTCTGCAAACAAGGTAGGCAGGGGGCTTCATCAGTGTATCCATCTATCATCCAAGCTGACTCTGCAGTTTGTGACTCACCAATGCGTGGAGAGGCAAAGAGAAATGTTTCATAGCCACAAGGGTGGAAGTCTTTCTAAAACACTAACATGTAAAATCACATCTCTTCAGTCTAGAAATAAAAAGTATGAAGTATGTATGTAACACGACATAGAAAAGGGTACTAGTTTTTGCAAGTTTTTTTTTTCTTTCCATTTTGGTTTAAAGACTTTGATAAACTTTGACCAATTGCTCAGATTTCAACTGGAGATAGAAGAAGATGCACTAACTTTCATTAATATAGTGCAAATTTCCTGTGGGGGGGAAAATGGTAGGTTCCAGTCTGTAAGAAATAAAGTATTTTTTGTTATACTGAGATGTGGTTCAAAAGTTCATGCACTTTGGGTCAGACCACAATAGCCTAACCATTAAGCTAGCGTGGTTAAGATAAAAATAATAAAAGTAGAACAGTGCTAGAATGATCGGAATGAGTGCATAGCAACAGCGGTCTTACCCAGTTACAAGAGAACACAGTCTGAGCTAGTAGAGACAGCCACTCAATTTAGAACACTCACATTAGGTTTATGACTGTGGAATTGTTGTAATGAGCATAGTCATCATACAAGTGTGATGAAGTGAACTCCAGCCCTGCCTTGAGAGAACACTCCCGTTGTGCAGGTAGATCTGATCAGTCTAATTTGACTAATATTTTCTTGACTAAATGTTTGCAATAACTGTCTGTTGTCTAAAATCATTCAATGATGGAATGCGTGTTATTAAATAAACTGTGTAATTCAATGTGGTTTACCTAAAGAAGTTGTCAATGTTTCTATTATTTATTTAAAAATTTTAGTCGTCGCCACTCGGGAAACGGAGGCTGAAACACACGTCCTCCGAAACGTGTTCCTGCCAATCCGTCATTTTTCGCACTGTTGATCCACAGCGAAGCCATCAGACCTATAGTGCCGAAGGACAATACAGATCTGAATGGCTCCACTGCAGACCCGCAGGCCCCCTATCAGCCACAGGGGTCGCTGATGCGCGGTGAACCATGGATTGCCCTGCCGACCTAAGCCACCCTGACCCAGGCGGCGCTCGGCCAATTGTGCGCTGTCCCCAAGCAAGATCTCTAAGGATAATCTGAATCCCCTGCTTGGCAATCGCAGCTGACAGCGGATTCTCATTGAGATTACAGGACTGATGCATGCTGGGACATAACGATTTCATTGCGAGGGTAGATTCTCATTGAGATTACTGGATTGATACATGCTGGGATGTACTGATTTCATTTAGATTACTGTACTAATGCATGCTGGAACGTACCGATTTCATTGAGATTACCGGACTGATGCATGCTGGGACACACCGATTTCCTTGAGAGGCGGTAGATTCCCATTGAGATTACTGGACTGATGCATGCTGGGACGTACCGATTTCATTGAGATTACTGGACTGATGCATGCTGGGACATACCGATTTCCTTGAAAGGTGGTAGATTCTCATTGAGATTACTGGACTGATGCATGCTGGGACGTACTGATTTCATTGAGATTACTGGACTGATGCATGCTAGGACGGACCGATTTCATTGAGATTACTGGACTGATGCATGCTGGGACATACCGATTTCCTTGAAAGGTGGTAGATTCTCATTGAGATTACTGGACTGATGCATGCTGGGACGTACTGATTTCATTGAGATTACTGGATTGATGCATGCTAGGACGGACCGATTTCATTGAGATTACTGGACTGATGCATGCTGGGACATACCGATTTCATTGAGATTACTGGATTGATATATGCTGGGATGTACCGATTTCATTGAGATTACTGGATTGATGCATGCTGGGACATACCGATTTCATTGCGAGGCGGTAGATTCTCATCCTCGTGGCTTGGATACCTTTCCTTCCGGTCGAGAAGGAGGAAGTAGATCATCTTCTCCTGGTTGTCTCTGAATTGGAGAAACAGGGCAGTTACAGCAGAGTAAGGGCAAGGGGGCTGTTCTGATCCATCTAATATTATCATTACAGGGAGCCCTTGGCATTACGCTATCTGACTAATGCGTCAAAATATCCTGAAACAGTTGTTAAAGTGACATTCACTATTTTCAGTAAGTATGGGCCCCATTCACAAAATTGTTTTAAGGAATATTTTGTTGACTGTTTTTTAAAGTCAATTTTAATTAATGAAATAATTTTAAACTATTTTAGGAGAGGATGCATTAGTTTATTCTCATTTTTATAGATTTGTATAGAGTATTTTTAAACACTCTTCACAAAACACACTTAAAAAAAACATTCCTTAAAGTTTTGTGTGCAGAATATTTGCCCGACAAGTTACAGTGAAGACCTACTTGGCCCAAACATTGAACCTCAAAAACTTGAAAAACGCTTTATTTTGTTAACAGCTAGTTCACTAACATCTAAACAAATGTGTTTTAGTGTTTGTTAATAGTTAGTTAAATGTATAGTGAGAACATCCGTGAAATGGGTGAAAATGAAGTCCTTTTAATAGGTTCTAAAAAGGGTACTATATAAACAAAAAAAAAATGAACAACATCTGTTGATATGTTAGAAAGCTAGTTAATAAACAAACACAGAATCTTCAACAACCCAACCCAGAGAAGCTTCAACAACCCAATCAACACATACAGCTTTTGGCAGCCCATTTGCTAATCTAACAGAGAGGTTTAGGGTTGAAGTTATTTTTACAGTGAAGTGCATGCGGGGTGGACAAGGGAACAGAGAAGATTCCTTCCCAAGTTCAAACACTTTAGAAAGAAATTATAGCTCATTAATCAAGTACAGTAATAGACTGCAGGTAAGTGTGTGTGGATGGTAAGTACTCTATTTATGAGATGATGAATGTGCTGTCTGTATGGCCCTGTTTCACTGTTTTTTAGCACTATGCAAAGGAAAGACACAGTCAATGAGATCAAATCAATCTCCTGTAATGACGCGTGGCTAACAGGCTGAGAGAGAACACTGTATCCAGATCTTTGCTGCAAAAAGCATGCAATGGAATGGAAGAGCCAAGGTTGCCTCTTCCTGCCTCTAGGTACAGTGTAGTGAGGCCCTCCCCCAGACTCACTCCTCGGACAGCAGGTCCTTCATGAGCTTGTTCTTGTCACGGAAGCAGCCGAGGGAGTGCATGCTCTCCAGCACGTCGGGGTCGATGTCGTCCGCGGAGGGCAGCAAGCGGATAGACACCTTGCGTGGGATGGGCTGCTCGGGCTCTGGCTCATTCTTACCCCCTCTGGGGGGACACACAAAACACCAGCTGTTAGCAGAGAAGCAGACTCAGGTCAGGGAGTGGGACACATACAGGGGTAGCATTACAAAAACTTGGGCTGCAACGAAGGGTACATTTTGACCTTCGAAGGTTCAGAACATATTACCTAAGGAAGGTTCGAATCTTCGATGGTACTAATTTGCATAATCTACTGGTGATGTCATCATAGTTGCTTGTTTATATTTGATTGAAAACCATATTATTTTACAGGTAATCCATATAAATGGAATAAAACATTCACATGTAGTATAAAAACTGTTATATAGAACATTAACCATGTTTTTACGATTAAAATAAAAATACACATTTATTTATTTACACGTAATTGATGCTGCTTGTGACACATACAGTAAGGTTGGATTGCAGCAGCACCAACTGCAGCGGACTGAGGCAAAACAAAGCTTTATTTAACAGTCACCGTTCCAAGCAGGTTGTCAGTCACAGTCACATTTTACTACTACTAAAATATTAATAATGATACTGATAATAACATGAACTTACGCTTGTCAAGTGACCCCAGAGATTGGTTGTGCCTCCATGATACATCAACAGTTGTTTGCACAGTCTGCATTCAACTTTTTTTTTTTTTTGGTCATCTGGGCATTTAACAAACAAATCCCAAACAGTAGAGGGGTTTCGAGACATTTCTTTCAATACAGCTTACGCTATACAACGTTTTGCTGTCGAGATGGCGAATGAAGAAATTAAAGGTTTGCTTCTGGACAACACGAGCTGAAGGGGGAGGGGCGGATGGTGCTCAATTTTCTAAATTAAAATTATTAGTATAATAGTATAATAGTATTTTGTATGTTTCAAACATATTCTACCATAGCACTTCTTATACTGTCTTGTACACAAGGTATTCAGTACATATTTTACTGAAGCACTACAACCGCTATAGCTACCCCCCAGTGCTTTGGCATACTATTATCTGTTTCAGGGATACCAAGATATAAGCAAAGGGTCTGAGAGGAAAAATGGGTAATGCATCCCCACCCCTAGTCTTGCTGTAAATCATTTGCTGTTGCCATATGTTGTGCCGGTACTATATATTCTGCAGTATATAAAAGCTGCATCTCCCTGATGCAACTCAGTCTTAGTCTCACGATGGGAAATACGGCAGGTCTGACAGATTGGCGTTTAAGGCGGTACAGCATCAAAAGCCATTCTGGATTTAGAAGCGGTAATCGGTCACAGGACAATTTAAAAAACAACACTTCCAATCCCTGCTGTTAAGGCTGCCCACGGTGACAGAGTTATGGTGGATATTTCTATTTCTTGTTCAACCCCTCTGTAAAACATATACAAGCTGTTACTGTTGCAGAATTTTGGGATCCACATCTTATAAATGTGGACAATGTGTTTGTATATAATAATAATTGTGTAAAATAAGGAACTTCATCCTTTTTATGTTTCTATTCGAGAGAGCCTAAGTTATACTTAATGGAGATCATTACAAGTAACCTGTTTCCCCCCCAAAAGAACATAAAAATCCAACCATTTATTTTAAGTTTGGTTTTTGCGCTTTAGGCCTGCTGCTGTGAACTGGTGTGAACAGGCCTCAGCAAGACCGGAGACATGATTAGTCATATCAGGATGTTTTATTTTACGTATCTCTTGTGACTTTCTAACCAATTACCCTTTTGTTACAATGGTTTTTCCTGATCATTCTTATCTATTTCTGCCCTGAAGTGCCAATAAAAATAATAAAGCATTAGTATTTATGATGGAAGAAGGCAGAAGAGGAAAAAAAAAAAAAAAAAAGTGGCCATAAATGCTAATTGGCCGATTTACCGGGATTGTGCTCCAGAGCACAATCTGCACACATGTTTTCCAGAGAAATGAAAAGCATGCTAATGCAAGAAAACATGAATCTACAGGGCAGTGTTTCTTGAGTATTACAGTACTTACTATATTGTGACTCAAGAATCCCCTTATTTCTGTATGATAGGTGACATGTGCTCTGTAGTATGCAGTTTATGACAATATAACCTGTAGTCTTTTTTATTATTATTATTAACCTTAAGACAGATAGTAATCCACAGGCTGCAGTGACTTTAACTGAAAGGCAGGTAGAGGATAGCTACCTGGGAAGCCAAATTAAAACTCAATAATATCATTATTTACAAAAAGAATTACTATCAAATACTTAAATGCAATTACTACCAATACACCCTCCTCCTTTTCTCTCTCTTTCAATTTCTCCATATTTTAGACCATAGGTTTTTATTTTTGTTAAAAAGCTTAACTGGTTATTTAAATAGGTACAGTAAATATAGGGTGAGGCATCAGTTATAACTCCTGTATTTTCTTTGCCACAATCATGTACAAGGATGGACAGTACGAAAGGTAATCCACCAACCCCTCCTCTACAGTCTGTGCCCTTGGATGATGTTGGATCTGACCTACTGCTATTTATCAGCCTGTCAGAGGGAACAAAGCATGCGACAGCTCAAATACAGCCATCCACTGCTCAGCTCAAACTGATAAATCACACGCTCACTGCTGACCCAAGAATAGCCAAAGAGGTCATGACCTGACAGGTAGAAAGACAAAAACAGGTATTTGAAATAAAATTTAAAAAATACAGTAAGAGAAATACTTACATGTACCACGTGTGTTTCTGAATTTGTTCTAGCTGCAAGGAATAAAGAAAATAGTCATTTTAAAATAAAACACACATTGTCAGGAAATAGGTTTCTAATGGAAGTCTAATGGAAGAGAGATGTATAATGGGGATTTATTCGATGGCTATGTCCCTGACAGTGAACTGTATGGGGGAAAGGGTTAGTGAAGCAGTAGATGATGTTTTTAAAGTACAAATACTTTGGATTGTTCTGCTGTGTTGATCTAATCAGATTCTGACCTGAAACTGGTGTTTTTTTGTGCTTTTTATATTTGCAGTGTTGTGTATTTTTTTTATATATATATATATATATATATATATATATATATATATATATATATTTTAAAGCACAATAGCATAACCGAGAGAATGTTAAATTAGACAGCCTTCAGAGTTTCTTTCTATACAGTATATGAATAAAAAGAAGAAAAAAGACAAAATAGCCTTATTTTACACTTTTGAACTAAACATTTTTCCGTTTTTCATAACTATAAAAACACTCAATCATAAGACAAGCAGAAACGCTCAAATAAACTAATTCTCGGACAAGCCGCTCGACTAACGGTCTTTTTTGAGGACACTGATAAAGACTTCTTGTCAAAACTTTTCAGCAATTGTCCAATTTATCTTCAGCTTCTCATATTCTAATGCTGTTGCTTCCAGGACTCCTCTGCAGCACCGCGGGTAGTGTGCTTGTTTACAATACAGATGATTTTGAAAAACATTTTTTAATAATTTAAAACTTAGCTTTTTAAAGTTTGCAGTGTTAGGAATTGTGCATTTTTTTGTGATTGACAGATTAAGGGCATAACGGCATTCTGATGTACCTTCATTGGACAGGTCTCAATGTCTCTATGGAAACTCAGCCAATCAGAGTCTTGCAAATGCCCTAACTCCACCCAAAGCAAGTAGCTATATGGTTCCAGTCATTTTTCTTGTGCTTTCATTAATTCAATTACTAAATACATTTGCCTCTTGATGGAATCATTATCTTTTATTTATGTTCTTCTATGTACAAATTAGGAGCATTTTCTTCTCAAATTTAGATACACAAAATACTATAAAAACAACAAGGAAAATTAGATTTCTAACAAAAAAAGATGGGATAAAAGTCACAACTGGGGCTCACTTTTCAAGCAAAAAAGAAATTGTCAGGAAGCCGCCTTAAAGACATGTGAAAATAGGAAGTAGTGGGGATATCTGTTAGCACAATTACTCGAGAAGTTTATTAAAACTGCTTTGACAATCTTGTAATTTTGACGAATTGTCCGCAGACGCCCGTGGAACGCTGGGAGAGTGTCTTGTGGAAGGGGAATTTTCAAAGAGCACTGGAACATGAAATCCAAAGGGGGACATTAACTCGGCATGCAAGACAAAGCCTCCCGATCCAAGCTGTCTCTCACGTGGCTTTCCTCTTCATTTCCAGGCTAATGATGATAGAACTCCAGAACAAAGGCGGGGGCTGGAAGTGCAGCACCACACTGTCACCCAGCTTTAGAGGCGCCAGTCACAGCAGGGTGAATAACTTCTTCGTCTGTTCAAAGTTGTATTACATTTAAGCAAGCAGTTCTGAAGATGATAACCAGAGGCTAGAAGTCATGAAAAAGATTCCCAAGCCATCAAGAAATAATGAGAAGGAAATCAAGTTCCACCACAGTGAGATGATTTCAAGATCTAGCCAAAAGTCTCTAAAGGAAGCAATTCACCCCCCCTGCTAGAACAATAAATGCAAAACTGATATCTTTGCAAACTGCCCTATTGCATGAAACTGAATAATAAAATGAAGAAACTCTCAATTCAATAATCTGTAAAAAACTAGCAGACGAGCGCTCGAAGTTGGATGGATCAGCAATTCATTCACTGGGCTACAGTGTTCAGTGCTAAATGCTTAGTTCATTGGAATGCAGTGTAAAGGCTACTGGTGCTACTCACAGCTAGAGTGCTGAAATGCAATGAGAATAAAAGCAGCTGGTTGAAGCTTGTTTGTGTTTTTGGAATGGTTGTTAGTTTGGGTCTTAGCTTCAATTAGACAGCACAGCTACTAAACAGGACCTATATGACAAGCCACGGTTAGCAGCTCTAGTTGAACCACAATCGCTCTGTTCTTCCCCTGATTTTCCTTGACTCCCCCCCACTCTAATCAGCGCAGATGGGATGCCCATGAATTATTCCTGCTCCAGGCTGACAGGGTGATGTATGGGGCTGGGATGCAGTTGCCCCATATTAACATCATTGAAGGGCACAGGCCCCAGCACTGCTCACAGCAGGCAGGGCAGGGGGGCGCTGGGCTGCACATCACACTTCAGCACTGAGCTCCAGCTCCAGCTGGCTGTCTTCTGGTCTCCAAAGCTAAGTTGCCACCTCCTCAACCCTGTTCTGAACAGCATTCCTGAAGAGCATGATATTACTGCTCTGCCCTGCCCTGCCCTGCCCTCCCCCTCTGCAAGCAAGTTTATTCAGGTCTCAGAGAGAATGCTTAGAGGAGGGCAGGTTGAGTGAGCACACAGGACTCAAACTAAGAAAAGACTTCGTAGGTCATCAGAAACTTCAGATATAAAAACAGAAATAATGAACCCTTATTAAGTTCAATAAACAAAATACAAATTACAGTCAAATTGCCTAAAGGTGTTGTCCACAAATTGGGCTGTCCTATGATTGAGTGTTTAAAGTGTTGTATGAACAGATCCCACTATGAATTAATTTCCTGTGCAGCAGATATTAGGAGCCCACCTGCCTCCATATTCAGTCTGATAAGTATAGCAAAGTGACCGAGGCTGCAGTGGGGGTCCTAATATTTGCTGCACAGGAAGCATATTTATAGTGAGGTAGCAAAGTCTAAATAAAGTCTGGAAAACTAAACAGACTACAGCAAGATAATGTCTTGTGGGAAAGATGTTTTTGTAGGATGCACAAAATAAACCTTTTCTCCAAAATAATGGAGAAGTGGCTGACCGTCAATCGTTTTGTGGCGTCCACCTCTATCATGCCACGCAAGAGGTTCTGGCAGTCTGGCGGGATGAAGTGTGGCATATGGAACACCCCCAGTTTCACCTTTTCCAACAAATTTCTCAAATTGTCGTCATCGAACGGCAAGGCACCCTTGAGAGAGAGAGAGAGAGAGAGAGAGAGAGAGAGAGAGAGAGAGAGAGAGAGAGAGAGAGAGAGAGAGAGAGAGAGATGGGGGGTGTCAGTCTTAAAATGAGTGTAGAAAACCAACTTCACTGAGATTCAAAAACCATTCATTCAATCCAAGAGGAAACATGACTGCGAGCAAACTATACTGAATGGAAGTTTAAATCAAGGACAGTTTATTTCTACTATTTACCATGTGCCGAAGAATGCGTTTATAAATGAAAATATTTCATGAACTCTGGCTTGCTGAAAAAGAAAACCTACTTTGAAACAAATCTTGGTAGTTAAAATAAATGCTGCTTGCAAAAAAACAAAAACAAAAAAAATTGAAAGGTGGCTTTAACACTTTAGTCTTAGTGCTTAGCAGAAATATATATTTTATGCTGGTAACATTTTACAGGAAACACCTATATTGATATTTTCAAATTATGAATTATAATATGAATATGCAATAACAATATGACTAACCCCAAGACTTATCATGCTGTATTCCTGTTTGTGTTCTGGTCTCTCTGTATATTAATAATAACTATATGTTTGTATTGGAGAAGAAGGAGGTGTAGGGATGGAGGCTTCCTTTAAAACTAGCCCTGCTTTAATGAAGAAACATGTTACTGGTATTCTCCCTGGAATACATTCTTTTTGCGTCAGAAAGCAGTCCGAGCTCCCAGCTCTTTGATTAATTTTAGCCCCTGCAGCATTAAATCACGACCGCACCACACCGAGCACTCCTCTCTTGCCTGTAAATAGCTGCCCCCCGATACTTATTTATTTTCATATTGGCTTGTTTATTTTTAGTCACGCAGCCTTTATTTGGCTATGGCTCCGTGCTCCCCCTGAATATTTGATGGGATGAGATAGTGGCGAGCCCGTTTAGTAAATGAAAGAAAAGCCGCTGGGAGATCTCTGTGCGTGTCAGACTACAGGATGCTATTACCAGCACTCTGATCAAACACAGATCTGCTGCTATTTGAACTGGGAATGGCAGAGTGCAGAGGAGGTGGGGGTTACATGTCAATAGCAATGGGATAATAGATTCATCAGCTTGAAGTCGCAGTGGAGCGGAGTTTCAAAAGGGTGCATACAGACTTTCACTTGGGAAGATGTGGTTTTAATAATTTATATATCTTTTCATATACTTTCTAATACTGTTGAAGAGAGAACAAGTGCCGTTAACGCCAAACTTACCACCAAAAGTGCAAAGAGAATGACCCCACAACTCCAGACATCTGCTTTTCGCCCATCATACTTCTCCCCCTGCAGAGAGAGATAATAAAAAGCTGTGAGAATGGCATTGCCTTTCAGAATTACCCTCCTACATGATGTCTCCCTCGATTCTCTACAAAATCTAATTAGTTCACACTCATACTGTATGACAGCTATTTAAATTCTTATAATACAGACTCCCCTGTAACATGTTAAATATACAGTAGAGTACACATGTTGAACAAGAGCATCTCCCCACTCTTAATAGATAGAGAATGATAGATAGCAGGCAGTGAATTATAACTATTATAAGTGTAATTTTATTGAGACACAAGTATCAATGTGAATTACTTGGTAGAGAACATTAAACAATGATTCATTTCTAATAAAGTTTATACAAGTTTCAGTATGCATTGTGTTGTAAGAATGATTGAGAAAATAATCAAATATATTTTGGGATATAATGACTTGTGTACAGGCATGCTTTTCAGTTCAGGATACCGTACTCACCCGAATTACTTCTGGACATGCATAGTGAGGGGACCTGCAGAGATAAGAGAGAGGAAATCAAGTCCCTGCAACCAATAGGCTAGAATACTAATATTGGTAATGTTCCTCCAGGCTGTGTCATGACAAGGCCATCCAATATGGTTTGGAACCTATAACTGAATGACTGCACAAAAAGGTAAGATTTATATATAAATAGCATTCCCTTTGTAGCATGTAATGAGGTTTGTGGTGTTTTTGTCAGTTTTTTGTTAAGTATATAACAAAGCGGTATGTAATTCCATATGTTAACATAACTTTATTGAGCAGGTTTCATTTGACTATGAAGCAAAATGTGTTAAAACTCCCAAAGGAGGTCAAAGTAAATCTAGATATATTGAATGTTCAAAACTTTTCTTTAATAAAATGAATATATATAAATATGTGTGTGTGTATATGTATATATATATACACACACACACATATATATATATATATATATATATATATATATATATATATATATATACACACACATAGATTTTTTTTTACTGATATGTATTTTTAGAGGAAGTTATGTCATTGAACACACATATTCATTTTCAGATCAGTAGCTATTAGTCAGTGTCGACTAAATTTGGATACAAAATCAGTATCTTTGATTGAGCCACTTGCCAACTTTTTATGAAAGTCAGAGCGTTGCCTGTCCTTTAATGTCTTGAGAGCTGCAATGCAAAGGAATAAAAAGGGGGGACTCTGCCTGTGAAACATGCCTGACCTTTAATTAAAACACACAGTATGATTTAAATATTAATAGAGCTGCGAGTATAGGCAGCCTGCAAGCTAGTAAATAAGTGCTAATGACATTAAATTGTGTGCTGTACTGGAGAAGGTTCAACAGCCCTGTGCTTCAATACCTTAAGAATTTAGCCACTGCTAACTGGCCCTCTTCAAACATGCTTACATGCATTGCCATTTCACTGCTATCTTTCAGGTCTTTGACTGTAACACTAGGTTCCAACCACCAAGAGAGAGCTAACGATAAATGACTTTGTCTATTGCTCAGTCCAGATTGTATTCCATGTACTGGGTTCTCTACACTGAATTTTTGTTGGCTTTAAATCTGGGGTTAATTTGTGCCAGATCTCAGCCGATCTCAGATCCGGTACCTATTGTTTCGGATAAGTGAGGATTATAGTTTTCAAATGACAAACGGTATGAAAAATAAACAAAAAAAAAACATGTACAATAAAACAAATGCTTTCCTGTTCTATGAATTGAATGACAAAAGCGTACTGTAATGACATTTTCGGATGCGACGTCTATGAGAAATAAAATGTTCTCGTTATATACCTCAAACGTAAAAACGGCAAAAAAGTACCACTCTTAACTACAACAGCGTTGTCACTGCTGTTCATCAGATTAGTCGCTCCGCCGCTGGTATTGTTCAAACTGAAGATTACGTTAAAACACGGCTAGGCAAATGTAAGCATGGAGCTACCGACCACAACAGTAAGGCCAATGGGAACTTGAAGCATATGTGGAAGCTACTGCAAATCAAGGGCAGTACATTAGGTCTATTAAACTGCTATCCCTCTTCCCTAATTATAAGATCTGGCACCCTTTTTCTTTTTTTTTTTACACAAATGAATCCTTGGCTTTTTAATATCATATTAATTCTATTTAGTAATGTGCATTTATATTATGGAAGAAGTTAATGATCCTATTACTGTATGTGTGTTCTCTTTCATTATCTATTGTTGTTTCTGGTTATTAATTGCTATTGCTTATTAATTATTCTAGAAAATAAACTGTTTCTAAAATTGCTTCTTCATGTGAGGGGTGGGGGGGTATATTAGGGTTACGCTGTGCTTTGAAGCCCATAGGTGAAACATTGTGTATGGAAGTCTGCTTCCTAAACCTCACTCAAACATAAACAGAGGTACACGACAGTTTACCTCATCACTGAATTGTGGTGTAGAAAATTCTTCTTTTTTTTAAATAGTTTATTATTAAAAAAAATTTAAATCTGTTTTCTTTAAAACTGGTATCACGAAAATATCATTAAACCTATTTTAAAGTGTAAGGCTGACTTGCTATTCTCAACCTCTGCAAAACACCCACTTACTGTTTTTTTTATTACATTTTATGACTGCAAGTAAAACATAAAAAAGTACAAAAAAAACTAAATGAAAAAAAATCAACAGAAAGTACATTAAGAAATTATTAAGCAACAAAAGAAAATGCACTTCTCTGTGTGAAACCAACTGTTTATTTATTTCTTATTTAGGACATCAATCCCCAAATGCCATTTGCTAAACCTCATTACATTTGTACAGTGCCATTGTATAGGATCAAGTCAATGAAGCTGTTAAAAAAAGGAGAGAGTAATGCCTAAACGATTTTTAATACCAGTACATATATTAAAACCAGTGTTTCTGCGGCGCTTCCTGTTCTGCAATTATCATTAAATGTAATGTCTTATCTGCTCCCTGGGCGTTGCATTTTGTTACTTGCTTTTTTATATAAATACAGTCTTTTTAATATCTGACAAATGTCCCTGTGAGAAAAAAAAAATCTAAGACTTTTCACAAACAAAAACAAACAAAACAATATATTTTGCAAGCGCAGAGTCAGATTGATGAGTACGCTGGAGGAGGAGAAGGAAGGTGCAAGATGCACCCTTCTTCTCCAGCAGTGTGGAGTAGTGGTTAGGGCTCTGGACTCTTGGCCGGAGGGTCGTGGGTTCAATCCCAGGTGGGGGACACTGCTGCTGTACCCTTGAGCAAGGTAATTTACCTAGATTGCTCCAGTAAAAACCCAACTGTATAAATGGGTAATTGTATGTAAAAAATAATGTAATTGTATGTAAAAATAATGTGGTATCTTGTAACAACTGTAAGTCGCCCTGGATAAGGGTGTCTGCTAAGAAATAAATAAATAAGATGCATTTGAGTCAATCCAGAGACACAACACTGAAATCATTTTAGCGGTGCGCCTAAGTGTTCCCCCTAGTTTAGAGAGCCCAGTTATGTTTCCTCACCCCCTGAATCCCCGACCCGGCTCATTGCTTCTTTAGTTTCGTAGGGTCTGGAGGACAAAGGACAGCTCAGCAGGGTAGGGTTCGCTATAGTGAGGAGAAACATGACCATTTTGTCTCCCAAATCTGTGGAAGCACCAGAACCAATGCAACACTCCACGTGGCATCCTCAGGGAAGACCTGCAACTCTGCGTAATCATGATGCAAACCTGCGCTCCCCTTACAGTACAACTCACTCTGCAGACCACACGGTTGTGCCTATACCGAGTGAGCCACTCGGGGACTCCAAAATTGACCAATTTTTAAGACGCATGATCTAAAGGGCCTCTGGCTCCTTTAAGGAAGCTGAGGGGGTGGAAATCTGTTCACAACGATAGCCTCATGAATCTTACATTGTATATAAAATGGACCTGCTGTCTTGTCTGTCATGATTAAAAACTGACTTGCAACAGGGAGATGCAGCTGTTATATATTAGCGTGCCAGTCAGGGAGTCCATTTGTAGAAAACATTAATAATATGTGGGCTATATTAGGAATACTGCGGTAAATGAAGATGCTCTTCAGCTTTATCCCACTTGACTATTCTGTGTAGAAATACTAGACCACTCCATGCTGGCAGAATACATTCTGTGCATGCAGAAATACTATATTATTCTGGGTAAATACTTTCTAAATAAAATAAAAAAAATAATAAGCATGTTGGAAAGCAAAGCAATTTCTAACTTCAACTTGGCTTGTAGGTGCAGCAGGCTGTAAACTGTATATCTTTGTGTCTAAGGGGAAGAGATTAATGCGTTTAATTAAAAACTGTCATATCTGTGCTTAGGGATCAGGCAGCAGAGCATGAGAGACAATCAATAATTGTACAGGGTTTCCTCAAAAACATATTCTACATGAGCAGGCTAATAGCTCGGTACAGTGAAGCGATGGTTTGAGTCTCAGTGTTTGGACCAAAAATTTGAAACCTGCCAAACATTATCAATGGGGTGTAGGGCAGAAATTACAGGTTTTTTTAAATTTTATTTTAAAAAATCATCGCATTCATAAAAGACAAGGATGTATAAGATTGAAATTTGTCCTACAAGTGATGTACAAGAATGAAATACTGTAGTTCACATTCTTAATGTTGTCCATGTCTAGGCCCATTTTTAATATACTATTTTAATATTTATCACATTTCATAAAGGTAAACAACATACTGAATTTGTGTAAAGATGGCCCTTACATTAAAAATGGATGCAAAGGATGCAAAATGACCTTAAAAAGAGAAAACATGCTAATAAGCTTACATAGGATTCGATACACATGGGGAAAAAGTTCATTTTTGTAAATGTATTGTAATGTAATGGTTGGCAAAACTCCCATGCTATATTACTTTGTCATTTAGCTTTAAAGGAGTCTTTTCAGAGCAGACAAATACTCACATTAACAGTGCTGTCAGCAGTCGGAAAAGAAAGGGAGGCCCTTATATTTGCTTAACAGCCTTCATTTGTTCTACTTCCACAAACCCAATATAAATGAGAGAATTTATTTAATTACATTTTTGCTTTTCAATGTAAACCTTGGGCACTTGTTTACAATATTCAGGAATAACATTCCACATCCACAGTTTGCTTAGCCTTTAGTCAAATAATTCAGTAATTATTTTAAGAGGCAGCCAGGCATTGGTGCACAGGAAAAGAATGCCTTCCTCCCTTTGATGTTGGTTTTGCGGATTAGTTATAATTACTGCACAGGATAATGACTGCACGTGATGTACGAATGTATTACTTCTTGCAATGGTTTAATATAAATATTAATACTGACCGTTAACATTATGTAATGAGGCGTAGTCCGAAGGGAATTGAACGTATTACTTGTCGTGTGTTTGTACTGTAGGAATCAAGGAATTCAAATTGATTTAGTGGTATTAGCTTTACCCCTTAGGTAAATTTATTTTCTCAGTTAGTGTGTCAAAGGCAATGGGGTTAATAAATTAAAAAATAGAAAACACAAAAATGAAATACTAAACTAAAACCATCTCTATATAACGTATAATACAGTATGTTAATGTATCCATTTATGTTTTTCTGAGATACTGCCTGGGAGGTGCAGCTTTTATACATTACAGCGTACATCTGAAGGATAATCAGCATGTGGTGTTTTTCATTGTGTCTGCCCTGCATTAAGTGAATTGGTACAGAAGGCAAGCAGGACAGTAGAGTGTCACGTATTATGGTTAAGAAACTTTCAAGGTATTGAAAACTACTGCATCTCCATGTAACAGTTAATTTAATCAACAATAGGACGTTCCAGACTCAATTGCATGGAACTGAATTAGTCAAATATTGCCTGGTGTGAGCCCACTCTCAGAAATCCCAAAACAGCCTCATATATTGAAGCAGACACGCTGCTTACAGATGCCACTGCCTCAGCATGAATCTAGGAAATGAATGGGATCTGCAGGAAAGGGAAGAAAACATTGACTGGAACATAGGCGTGTACAGTATGATTAGGCCTGTTATTTGATGTATGGATATGGTGTAACAAAGTTGTGAAAACTGCTATATATCTGCATCAGTTGATAGTAACCTTTATACAAGTCATTGGATGCTGCCTCAACATGTGCCTGTAACCTGGCACAGCAATCTGGCTTTAACATTTGGTAATAAGACATATGTTATTTGAGAATTGAGAACCAACTTGGTTCTCCATCATTACGCAAACCACAGGCTAAAAACCATGCCAGTTCCCTCATTTTAAAATGGCTTGAAAACGAGTAAGGCTTTTAAAATAAATGTCTTATTATCCCTCGTTAGCTCACTTTGAATCAGATAAAAGCAACTGTTTCCTGCCATAACACTGAGGTTTGAGTAGTGAGGTTTTCCTCTCCCCATAGGAACCCACTTGACTCCACAACAGTAAAAGGCTCAGGTGGGGTCCTAGTTCCTGTAACACAGGAAGTGAACTTACAGCATTGTGGCTGGGGAAAAAAATGGCATCACCTACAAAGAAGTGAAAATACAGTCTGAAAAACAAAAGAATACACTGCAGAACAATAAAGCACCCGTGGCAATGTTGTAATGCTAATGTGAGGCCCTGAAATGTTTTTTAAAGCTTTGGAATTACCCATTTAATATTATCCAGTAGATATAGCACCTCGGGCCTAATAAAGATGGATGCTGCCTGCCGGGCGCTTGAAATGACACCCTGTGTGCCGAGATGGGCCTCTGTTCAGGCAGTGCAGGCCTCCGTCAGTGTAATGGATGGGAGCTGTTTAGCAATCTGCATGCCTATTAGCAACAGCCTCCTTCACTCACTTATCTTTTTTTTGTCACTTTGTGTTGAATGCCGACTTTCCAAACCGCCTACAGATGGAAAACTATTTATATAACCAGTAAGACATCAGGAAGCATATGCAGATCGATTTCTATCTAAATAAAATAAATGCAATAAATAAAACAACAGAAAACAACCACCGTAACGCCATCAATAGGGTGTAGGGCCGCTATAACCACACAGGCCCCACATTCCAGGGATCCTGCAAGGGGTTTTCTCTTTGTCCTCTTTGAAACGTCAGAGAAATGTATTAAGTTTATTTTGGTATTACTAAATATTCTACCAGGGAGAGTTTTATAGTTGTGATATTCCTTTTATTCTTGAACCAGCTGATTGTATCAGTCCTCCATCAAATACAGTGCTGTACAGAAGGTGGGAAGAAATTCCTAAGCTGTAGTGAAGGCAGGAAACATGTATTCTTATGACAGTAGTGATGAATGCAGTGTTCACAAACAGATACAGTGTAACCAGCCACTACTCGGCGCTTCCCTGTTGCCTTGCCCGTTCTTCATTCATGACCCGAGGCTGCAGAGAGAGAGCAGTTCAAGCGCCACAATTACCCCCTTCTTCCTTGAGCATGGTAACCGAAAGTGTAATAGTCCGTGGCGCCATTCAAGGCTTATCACCCTCCTGAGAAAGACTTTCAAAAGTCATGGAGGCCTGTGGCGATTGGTGAGTTATGAGAGTGTGTTCTTTTTCTTTTATTGCATGTAATGCTTTGAGTGAGGGAAGGACAAGCTAGCTGTGCTACAGCCTGCACAGCTTATGTTTACACAAAGCAAGGGGCTCAAAGGACAAAGCAAGGGGCTCAAAGGACAAAGCAATAGGTACGAATCAGATTTCTATTTGGAGTTGCAGCTGGTTTTATTTTACAATTTATATTACAGGGCATTGCTTACCCTGTGAGCCTCATCACAATAAAAATACAAAGACAAGCTTCGCCTCTCTGGTGTGTACGTACCAAGTTGAGATCTCGGTTCTATGCATGCAAGACTTTTGGCTGTCTCTACTATTCATTTAAAAAGTAACGGCTCATGTATTAACCCCACTGCTCCATGTCGCCCTCTACAGGACCGGATGGGTTTGGCAGTACTCACCCACAGCTGGTTTCCAACAAGCTGTCTCCAACCTGAAGGGAGGCCATGCCGAAGTCTGCTATCCTGATGTTGTTCTTCTCATCAAGCAACAAGTTCTCAGGCTTCAAGTCTCTGTGGCTGTGTGGAGACCAGAGATAAAGGAATTACAATTGAGGCCATTCATACTACCTTTCAAACCATCCCGTCCAGTCCTGTGGTCCTCTTTCCTTCTGAAATCACACACCTTATAACCAATAGTGGGAATGTGATTGTGTCACATGCCTAAAACCTGAAGTAACATCCCTTCTCTCACACATGTAACAAGCAAGACGACTTGCAAGATGATGTAATAGAAACCGATTATAATTATTTTATTTATTTATTTATCTGCCTTAAGCTTTAAAGTGATACTATCATGAAATAATTTACCATTTCTCACAATGGAAAGCCAGGTATATGTGAAACAAAATCCAAAATGGTAAGTGGGATAGAGACAAGGTTGTTATGGCTATTCCTGTGGCTTGTTTCCAACTGTACATCAATCACCTTGCCAATTACAATTCTATTAATAAGTTATGGAAATTAGGTGCTATTTTTCAAGGGTTATCCTGCTGCATTAGGCACTAGGGGTACAGTGAATTTGACAAGAGTCAAATAGTTAAGCTAAAAATAGTTGAAAAAATGTGCTGTTTGTGCACTATAATTTAAAACTGCTTTGGAATTTAAAAAAAAAAAGGATGAATATTCTAAAAGGTCATTTATATTCAATGGATTGCAACCACACTTCCATCCACCTGAAAGCACACACACTTCATATAAACTTCACAATCGCGTGACGATCTGTTGAAATGTTGGTGGGAATCTGAGTCGCCAAATGTACTTATGTGGTAGTATGATATACTCCTATCATTTTTAGAAAATGTTTTTTTATTCTTCTTTTTTTTTATTCCAACTAGAACCATTTCGTTATACCTTACAGGTCAATTTCAAAGACGCAGTACTTCTGTTAAATCAAAGAATTAGTGATGAAGCATTTACTTTACCATTATAGAATTATCACAGCATTTCCCTGATAAACATCTGGGGACTTAACTGCTTAAACATTAAAGCCTTCATCCAATCAACAAAAGACTGCACTGTACAGTCCCTTATCTAACATGATACATGTCCTCTGTAATTCACTTCAGAGACTCGTTAAGCTTTGCGGTTATTACACCCGGCATTGTTCTGCCCACACAAAACAAGGGTTATCTCAGCCTGACAGAGTGGCATTCTCTTGGTTTACCTTGACTTTCAAATGTTTAAACAACAAAGCTCTTTCTAGTTTCTGTGCTCTCGGCTTGCTTCGACATTTTAAGATTGCGTATTCAAATTTGACTGTCAGAAAGAAAAAAAAAACAAACATAAATATGCCAGCTAGCAGAGCTTTACTTCAGTAAATTAACTTCCTCCCTCTGGTGCGAATGAATTATCTGCAAACATGAAGTCATCCAATTGCCTCAGGTAGTGTACAACTTCCCTCATGTGTTACCAGACCCCGGCAGTACATGTTAATGTTATTAATTGGTGCTGGTATGAGTGGAACGGAATGATTTGAGTATGTGCTGACTCTTTGATCTGTCGCCGGGGCGCTCTTCAAGGAGAGCAAAGAGCAATGAGACTGATCTACTAAGCTTTTACTTCATCAGCCTCTCTTCAAAATTAACATTAACTTAATTTTTTATTGTTTACTTTAATTGGCTTTTTTTATTGTCTTAAAAAAATATGCTAATTGCCATCATTCTGAATTGTTCTGATTGGAATTTTTTAATTTTATGTTTGGGGCCATCTAGTGATCTGCCATTTTGGATCAAGATTCCTTTTTGTTGGCTGATCCAGCCTACATTAAGTATTTCTATGGCAGGCAATTCAATCTTAAGAGGAGCTGTTGAACTCATATGGCTGGTTTCACAGACCCGGATTAACACTAATCTGGGACTACCCAATATAACTTCAGGTAAGGTAGTCCTTGATTAGTGCTGATCAGGATCTATGAAACCAGCCACAGACTATCAAAAACTTAAAGAAATCATATGTGTTCAATTGCAATAAGTACCATATCTAAAAAAGGCAAGAGATCAAATTTTCGGTGTTCTTTCAGGTGATCTTTTGAAGTAAAATAGCTTCTAAAAAAACGATTGCAAAAATCTAATACTATAACATGTGCATGTTTATCATATGGGAAACTGTGAAACCTACCTAATGATGATGATACATACAAGGTACGATTTACGATGTATTATGTATTGTTAAAAAAAAAATGTAAACAGACATATAAATATTACAAGTAGGTGTCAGTACTGTGCACATTGACAGTAAATGGACTAACAATTGTTCACTCCAAGTATTCATTGAAAGTAGGTCACTCTGACCCAGATTCTGATAGCCTCAAGGAATGCTGGTCTTCAGGGCTTTGGTTGCTGGCTACAACAGAAATCCAAAGAGCTCTTGAAAAGCAGTCATTCAAACTCACTGTTCAAACGGTTCAGCCCCTGTTCCAAGTCAATCGAAACACTTCTTTGATGCTCTGAACCCTTAGAACAGTTCAAAACTACTTTTTCCTTTAGTGTCTCCCCAGAGATTAAAACAACAAAGATGATAAAAAAAAAACAAATCTGTCATACAGAACCAACTTGCAAAGAAGAGCTTTATCAGGCGTATTGGATTTGTAATAGCTTACATAGTATAGATCATATTTCAAAACTAGGCTTTTGGTGTCATTTTTTTTTTTTTTTTTAATGTGTCGTATAGAAACAACTTAAATACAGTCTCTGATAAAAACAACTACAATAGTTTATTTGACAGAAAATTAGAGCTAGAAACTAGCACAAGGTTGGAAAACGCACTTTTTCCTGTGTCCACTGGGGGGACACATGATGCCTGATGCGGTGTGATTTGAAGGATGTGCACCAGACATTTTCAAGAGGACTGTAAATCTACCTGTAGGGAATGGTCAATAAACTGGTGCACACAAACTTCCTTCGCAACAACAAGTTCTATTTCACTGTGAAGTTTGGAGACTCAACAGTCCTGCACCTATTCCTGGCTTCAAAATTGATTGCTGGAATTCCTGGCACCTGGCCCTTTCAGTACCTCAACAAGTTCTGGAACCCATGACTGAGTGCAGGGGTCATGCCACTTCCTAATCCTGACCAATAATATATTAAAACAAGCCTAGAATTATATTCCCTTCATATCTTCCAATATCTGGACCCTGTAATCTGTATTCATTTCATTCTATATTACTGATCAAAGCCAGCGATAGTATGACCCATGTGCCCATGTTAGCTGTAGGATTTGCTGGGTGACGTTTCTTAAATGATCATATCCTTGAAATTTAATTTCACAGTCAAAAGACCCACGGGACGAGCCTCCTGGGACACAGTCGTAATTGAGCAGTTCAGTAGGAAAAGTGCTAAGTGTCACAAAGAACATGACGTAGTAGAAAACGACTGCACCTGAACTGCAGTGATTTTTTTTTTTTTTTTTTTTTTTACAATGTTAAATAGAGGTACCTTCTTTTCAGTGTTTATTTTTTCAATGTTACACATTTACTGCAAAGGAATTCAATAATTGCACAGGTGGGAATTACGGTGTGTGCTTACCTCTATTTCAACACAGCAATGAGGATAAATGAATGCAAACGAACACAAAGTGGTAGTCTCCAGCTTTCTTTTTTTGAAGTCCCTATCCACTGCTTGTTTAAATACATCTCTTCAGATTAACTAGGTTATAACAAATCATTTCTTTATCATCCAGAGGGTTATATTTTCAGAGTTTATTCCAGCCTTTCATTAACTGCAATTTTTTTTGGAGGAGAAAAAAGCTGCTGATTTTATAAAACCAGAACCAAACAGTTTAAGTACTGCTATCATGGCCTTTTATACACATTATAGCTTCTCGGATTTATATCATTTACATGGAATTTTTTCCTTTAAAAGAAATTGAAGCTAATTAACCACTGGAGTAAACTGTTTGAAAATATGTCTCAGAGTATCTAAATAATTACAATTTTACTCTGATCACATGAAATGTTTACAATTCTACTTCATGCCAGACTCTGCATCAGTGCTGCGTTCATACTAGTGGGACACCATTACAATACCAGTATATTAACCTGAAGAAAACCTTAGCAGAATCATGCAAACACAATAGATTTGAAAGCTCCACAGACATGGTGCTGAAGCACCACTGCAATGCCACTGAATTTATTATCTAATGACCCACCTAGATTTGTTTTTCAACCAACTTTCAAGATTTAATCTTTTCCTTTGCGACACAGAACACGAATACACTCAACAGCTCAATTATCTATATTTCCTGCAACACATTCCCTACCCCTGCAAACTTCTACAATGCTCAGGAGAGGACGCATGTTAATTAACATGCTAAACCGTGTGCTGGAATTCATTAAGAAGCGTAACTGATTAACAGATAAGTCCACTAAAATATAATTAAAAAAAATTTCAGCTTCCATGGTGTTCAGTTGATAAGTGCCTGTCTCATTCTCCCTATTTTAATTTCTTGCTCTGCTCTTTCATTAACCTTTAAAATGCTCGCCATTACTGAACAAACTGGTGTCAAGCAGCGACTTCCTCTTTTCACCTGCCTATTATTCTATGACTCCTATTTCGGCTACTGTACAAGAAGCTGATTTGCCTTTTTTACCACCATTCGACTGGCACAATCTGCTGTCTGATTGGAGGAACACATCCATTGAACACCAATTCAAAATGCCAGGATTATAACCCAGTTTGGAAACAGCACCTGCCTTGGTCAATGAGCATCTTTTTAGACCCTCTGTTAATGAGATGGACCAAAGCTGATTTGCCTTAACAAATATGTTAGTACTACGTCTATCCACTAGAATATAAACACCACTTCACATGACCTGTATCCGTATCAGAAGAAAGTAGATCACAGTATATAAAGAGTCTGGATGGGCTACGATGACCCTTTCTGTACGTGTTCTCATGTGTTTAATGAAGAGGTTACCTACTTTATTATACTGGTGTAGCATGACCCTCCAGACCCAGAGTTGCTCGTGTTTGATTGAGAGAATGAGGAAAATCTTTATTAATAATTATGCAAAGTTTCATCAGAACCAGACAAATGATTGACCACAAAATAGCAGCTTCAAAAATTGCATCACTGTAACCTGATATTTTTAACTCTGACACGGCCAGACTGCGCTAATGTCTGCACCGAAGACGCAATCTCTCTTCAGGGATGTCTCACTGCAATAATAAGCTGTGGGGCTTATCAAATCAGTCTTTCTGAGCCTTGTATTTGAAAAAGGCTAGGCACTAGGAACAAAAAAATAGTATCCCTTCATGACAATTTTGATGATACACTTCAAAAACATCATACAGGAAACGCGTCTACCACCGCATATTCTGAAGTTTAATAGGACAAGATTGAGAGGAGGCTTGAATTTTAACATTTGTATGATTTTCTCTTCAGACTGCAAAATTATTAAAAGTCAGGAAATATACAGTGCATTATGTTTATATGCTAAAAATGAAATGTATTTATACTACTGTGATGGGGTGCTAGCTCGCCCTATAAATATGTGTTTGTTGTTATTGTTAGTTTTACTGTTTTCATTATGTTTTTGTGATTCTTGTTTTGTTTTGGATTGGCAGGGAGGGGGTTAAATTCCTCCCTGTAAAATACATGTGAGAATGTGGCTGGAGCCTTAAGTGTTTAATTGTTAATTATTAGTTAATTGGGCTCCAGCCACAGACTATAAAAGACAGCTGAAACCCTTTGTTGGAGAGAGGAGTTTTTGGGTGAGTTTTGTTTGTTGGTGTGCTGTGCTGTTTAGTTAGTTGGAAAAAGAAACTGTAGTGAAGGCTAATGCCCAGCCTACATTTCTGTATTTTGTTTGAACCTTTTTGATGGCCCTTGTGCCTGTTTATTTGATTATTTTTGTTTAATAAAGATCATTATTTTGCCCCTTCCACTGTCTCTGAGCCTCAAACCTCTGTCATCCTGCCACAACTACAAACATTTTTAAAACTTGTTTGACACAGTTAATAAATTAATTACCAGAGAGTATAGTTAAAAAGTAAACAACACAGTTCTGTTTCGCAGAACAAGACAAGAGAAAGAAATACAACAATATAACGAGTAATATAACATGCTACTAAGTTGCTTTTTTTTCAGTAACGTGCCCAACTCTGACGGATTTTGGGTGAATCTCCTTTCAAAAAAGAACAAGGATGTTAGCCCCCAACTGTCCCAGCCAAACTTCATCAAATGTCAAATATTACACTGGATACATCTTAGTGAGAATTTCAGAGTATTTTGCTTGAACAGTCAAGAACAGCTGGGCTCTCTTTTGCTGCAACGACCCCATCAAATCTGCCTACCAATCTGAGCTGCAACCCATCATATGATGCATTGCTTCCTTTGTAGGCTGCAATCAATTGAAGAATCAGAAAGAAATCAATGACATTTTGAAGAGTGAGAGAGCAAGACGTTATTTAATACAACCAAGACTTGTGTTGATGGCCAATGTACATCATTTCGATTTCAGGGACCCTAAGTGAGAAAGCTGAAAAAACAGGATTTAAAAAAAAAAAAAACCAAAAAACTGTCAATGCATCCTCAAAATACAAAGCACTGAAATGCTCCTTTTGTCACAATCCCATAATGAGTTCTGAAAGGGTGTTCTCCTAGTATGGCAGAATAAGTACCAAAAACAACCCATTAGCAACTTAAAATCCCCACTGCCAGCACCTCAGCGCTGTCATCCTGTGCCTTTTATCCTCTCCAGTGCTAAAATGAACACTATGGCATTCTAATCCCAGCTCTCCAGCACTAAAGTCCTACACTTTAACAAGATATTTAGGTGCCCCATTATCAGCGTTCCATTACAACTCTTGAATGCTAATGACAGTAAACACACTCAGCTCTTGTTCCCACCCCAGCTCTCTGGCAGCATTATCCCCAAACCTTTACGAGGACAAAGATCACGTGAGCTGACTAAACCCCACTGATGTTTCTGAGCTCATCCAGCTAACGGCTGCACAGAGGGAACAGGAGAATGTTGCACCGCTGAACTGCTCTTAAAATAAATCCAACCCTTAACCAACCCTTAGTCCATAAAAGCCAATGATCCAGATGCCAAAGCCTAGCATATAATGAGAACGCATAAAAATGCAAATTGTGCGATTTCTGCTGATTTAGTTGAATTTGGGACTTTATTGGCCTCAGGGCACCACACACACTCTAATATTTTACATGGGAGCAGGAAAAAAATAAAAATAAAAAAAAAATAATCTCCCTGTGCTTCAGTGTATTGGCAGCCAGATTTCTAAATGTTTTAAAAACCAATAAAAATTATCTTAAACAATGATCGTGATAAATTATATTTCATTTTGTTAAACCAATCAATTATAAAAATTGACCATACTAAAAGCATGGCAAAGTGTAATAAAGCATAGTGAAAACATGGTAAATGATAGGCAAGCAGTGTGAAGCCTAGAGTAGCATGGTAAAGCATGTTATTAAAAAAAAAAAAAAAAAAATGCATGGCAAAACCATGGTAAATGCATAGTATAACCATGGGGAAAGCATGTAAAAAACTACAAAATAACCATGCACATTACACAGATAAACTTTCAAAAGGGGGATATTTCACCAGAACATTGTAATGCCTGTACTTGAAATGTGTGTACATGCATGTGTTTACTATTATAATGCCTTTCATTAGTGCATATATAAAACAAATCTGAAAAGGTGTATTGTCTTTAAATCTATAAATTAATAAACCACCAATAAAAAAAAGTAGTAACAGTAATGCAGAGTGCCCAGATGTTTAGTCCAGTTACGAAACCCTGCCCAAAACTAGCAGCCCCGAGTGCTTACACAGTGATTCACTGGCCAGGTCAGGTCGTGTGTTAAAGTCAGATTCCTTGCAGTCTCTTCATTCCGTTTAATCCACTGCGTGTCAATCGAAAGGCTTACTTGAGTTAAATCCCCACAGCGGAATACCAATATTCTGGAAATACAGAACTAGCATCTGTTGCTACAGGTACCTCCCCACAGAGACAGTCTGCAGTTTATTGTTTGTCAGGATTCCATTTTACCCCCGTAATAATGTCTTGCGATGTCACCAAAAGCCAGTTTCAATTATCTAAAACCAGCAGAGGAAACTAACTCTTTGGACACTGCACACTTGCACACAGGTCTGGGCACAGGAACGATCTACAGCCTTATTAATGGTATGAAATGTAGTAAAGCTAAAATAAGCCTAATGAAAAAGTATTTGACAATCACTACAGAAGTCTATTTGGCTTCTAGTAAAAACTGTTTGTCAATACATTTTGCTAAGATTCTGTAGTTTAACTACAGACTGCTCTAGTGCAGTATATGAAAACTACGGACCGGACCACTTGTATTTCATTTTCAGTACAAGAGACACACGAATTACAGTAGTTATCTTTGTGTAATCTTTCACTAGTTACTTAATAGGGTTTCTGTAAAGTAATAGCCTCCCTGTGCTGGCGGAGAATGAGCACACTATTACATTATGAACTAAATAGCCTCTGTGCTAGTAGAGTTGAGAGTAGTATTACACTCTGTTGCTTTGACTGTCCGGGGAGCAGGGACAAACGCAGGTCTGACTAGGTGTGATATGTATGGCAGGAAACATGGGGAGAATATAAACAATTGGACAGTTGACAGGTTCTGCTTTCTGTTGAAGATGAAGAAAATAAAATGTTGCAGCAAAAGGTATGAAATGATCGACAGCAGAAACCAGAACAGTGTGCCGCTGCAGCTTTCCTGAGCACACACGATGGGTTCTAGATTTTGCTCCCAGCATGTGTCTCCTGTTACGCCCGGGGCATGTTAGTCACAGTAAATAATAGTGTTCTGGTTTAATTGACACTTCACTCTTTTCCCTGTAAGCTTCCACCTGATTGCTGTCTTGCTGGAGATAAAAGAAAAGATGATCCCTTTGACAGGGCTGCTTTGCATCAGTCACTGAGGAGGCATTACCCCCTGTCAGTAACAGAAAAAAAAGAAAACTATATATTAATGCAGGCTTGTGGATTGCATACCATTAGTGCTTGAATTGGAACACATTGCATTAGCAGTCATTCTGTTGGCTCCCACTCAGACCCTTGGGGCACTAAACTACCTATTCTGTCAGGGATTTGTCTATTTATCTGATTATCTGCCTACCTGTCAACATACCGGTCAAAATACTTGTCAAGCTACTGTAGGCTACTTAAAAATATAAGGGTGTTTTATAATTCAAATGTATGTAAACTGACTGCCAATTCTTTAAGCAACACTTGGAAGTTACATAGGCCACTATAAGAGTAATATACTGGATTTCATAGTACTAACAGGTCAAATAAGTGTTTGAGGTGGGACATATTTTGACGTATTCATGATTAAGGTGGAAGAACTCCATTTTCCATGTTGGCAAACATTATTTGAAATTAAAGAAGAACATATGTATACAACATAAGGTGTTGGTTTGATCAGCCTACACTATACCCCAACAAGATAAGCCACAGCACCTGGGATTGCTCTGAATATAACTGGTAATACAATCCAGGTGAATTCCTTTGTAACAATAATGTTGATCACACGTATAAGGCATGCATTCATGCATGAATGAACACTTCTCACAACCCCATGGTGGGCAAGCAAGAGGGTATGAATGCATGTCTTGAGCAGCATAATTTGTTACAAAGAAACATGGAATGAATACCGGTAATTAAATCTACATGAATTACTTCAGAACTCAGAGGAAGTGCATAAGATATTCAGGTGTTATTCCTGTGGTATTCAGCTGGAATTCATTATGAATTTGCGGCTATTATTTTAAAGTTTTACCAACATGATTAACATAGAAAACAAAACCCTTCATGTAGAAACAAATTTCCTCTACCGATTACCATTCCTGTGAATTACTGAGAGGGACAGGCTACTTTATTATGAATAATAAAACCAAATGATCAATTAATGATGGACTGTTTTGTTAAAAAATAAATGGGATACGGAGAGTATGCATTCATACCAACTATAAAACACACTTATTCTTCATTCAGGAACCATTTGGTGATCTACAATAAGCTATGTTGGGGTCTTGTACCATGATACATAGCACTATTATAATACATCATCAACTACGCTACCCAGCTCCTGGTCCAGGCCCTGGTACTCTCCCGCCTAGACTACTGCAACTCCCTCCTGGCTGGCCTCCCTGCGTCCGCCACCCGTCCGCTCCAGCTCATCCAGAACTCTGCTGCCCACCTGGTGTTCTCTCTGCCTCGCTTCACCCACGCTACTCCACTATTCCGCTCGCTCCACTGGCTCCCGATCACCGCAGCCTACAGATGCCTTGACCAGACTGCACCCAGCTACCTCCAGACCCTCATCTCTCCCTACACCCCCACTCGACCTCTCCGCTCCGCCTGCACTAGAAGACTGGCTCTACCTCCGCTACGCTCCCCTGCCTCCAGAGCCCGCTCCTTCTCCACCCTTGCTCCGCAGTGGTGGAATGACCTTCCTACAGATGTCAGGACTGCCCAGTCCCTGACCACATTCCGGCGCCTCCTTAAGACTCACCTCTTCAAACAGCACCTGTAGAACTCCTCTGTTTGTATCCTGGGACACTATCACCCTTCATTTAAATGTGCTTTATTTTGCTCTTATCTGCCCCCTATTTTACTGCATTTAATCCTGTACTTCAGAATACTGTAATCTGCCAAGTGTTTAACCTGTAGTATTTTGTATTTAATCATATCCTGATGTAACTATCACTATTTAATCATATCCTGATGTAACTATCACTATTATCTGCTGTATTATTGAATTGTGGTTTGTCACACTTGAACAAAAGTTACTGTATTTCTTGCTCTTATTGTATTACTTGTATTGTAACACTTGAAATGTATTTGCTTACGATTGTAAGTCACCCTGGATAAGGGCGTCTGCTAAGAAATAAATAATAATAATAATAATCATGCAAAGAAAGTAATGAATCATCAATATACGCTGAATTGTTACACCACTACTTATAACATTTTAAACTACAAAGCAGCTTGAGCTAGCATGGTGAACACGGGGATGCAGTTTCACAATGAACCTCAACACCCGCCTTCCAACAACCAGCACGTGAAGGAGAGAAAGGACAAATTAACCTTTCTCTTCTCTGGGTGACTACTACATACTAAGTGTGCATCCTCCACTGCGTTACTGACTCCAAGGGCCAGGGCTCTGTGGATCTGGAAGGTAACAACGTGAAGAGAACACTGTCAACACTATTCACGTCAATCCTCAAGCCAGACAACCCTAACAATTCAGCAGGCAGGCAGACGACTGCTTCTAAAAAGACACTGGGTCCTACATGTACTTTGAAGCAACCGAGTAGAAGACCTACTCTGAAAGATAACAGAGCACCTCCTTCCGGAAATGAAGGTGTTTAGGGCTGGTATAAAAGGTAGACTAATCAGGGTATACACACTTCCTTAATTCTCTCACCCACATAACATGTATGGTATTTGGTTTCCAATTCTTGTTTTGTTTCTGTCATATTGTTGAAGCATATTTGTAAAAGTTTAAGCTCAGCAAGGTTAGTATTTTTTCTACCAAGAACCATTACTACACTTGAAGCCTGTAGTTAGTTTCCCACAAGGGCTTTTTGCATCATACGTGTGAGAGACTAAAGGTACGAGAGTGAGAATCATTTGGTTATTAGTCTCACCTTCGCCACATCTGCACGAGCTTCCCTGCTGACAACAGAGCTAGTTGAGTTTTGCTGCTGCTAACGAGATGCATCGAGTCTGATCCACGTTTTTCTTTTCATTACAGGGAAGCTGCCACAGGTGATGAAGGTGAGACTAATTACCTTTAGTCTCACATTTATGATGCAAAATGCCCTTGTGCGGAACTAACCATAGGCATCTAGTAATGGTTCTTACTAGAGAAATTGGTTTTAAAGATATGATGAACAGAAACCAAATATGAGAATGTCTCAGCTACTGTAAAGTTGCATACAAGGTCACTCTGGCTGATGAATTAATGTGTGTAGAGACCCCTGAAGGCAAAACTATGGATAAAGCACAGTGCGTCTTCAGGGCACGATTTACCAGATATGTATAAGTAGTACATATGGTGACCTTCAACTTGCAGTTCTTACTACATCAAAAATAATACACTGCACACATGCAAAGCAATGACAGTTTCTCAGAGTTCCTTTCAAAAATGGGGCTGAACCTTTTAGGGGTGCAATCTCAACCAATGCTCTTATCAAATATGGAACGGGTCATTATGGTTCAGGCTACGATTTTGTCGCGGCGGTCCAGGTGGTCATGGAAATTGTGAATTTGAATGAAGTCTGTGAAATCTTGGGAATGGATGTAAATACGCACTTGATTAGCCGTGTCTTATTTTTCTATCAAAAATGATTTAATTACTATAAATTTCCATGCTAAAATCGTAGCCACAACAATAGCCGATGCATTGAGAACACATAGCATTAAAAACCAAGACACAAAAAACAACAATACATGCCTGTGCAATGCAGATTGTTATACATATAGAATAATATATGGGCTGCAGTGAATTACAAGGTTATAATTGCATAGAAGGATTCTGGTGACATCATAAACCACGAGAGAGAAGTACACTTGAGCCCCATTTGTTATATCTTTTATAATATATGGATTTCACGACATTTGTTAAAATTAATAGGTTTTGAATTTTAAAATATGGTAAAACATCACAAATCTATTTTAACTCTTGTCTTTGAACTTTGCCGTGGCAAGAGGTGATTATAGATTTAAGTTTGTGATATGTTTGCACAAGGTATATATCGAAGGCAGTTTTCTTTGTTTTCTTGGTAGCTGATGAATGATTCTCTTACCAAATGTATTTATTTAACCAGGACAGGACCCCTGAGATATACATAGAGTCCTATGTTTATCGCAAATACAAAATAGCACGAAATAAAACAAAACGCTGCATATAAAACGAAATAAAACAAAATCAATATAAAATGAAATAAAATGAAAAATCATTACAAAAGCAAACATAGAATGACATTTTTAAATTGAGTTAAATAAATACTTGCAATCGTAGTTGTTAAGGATCAGACATTACCATAGACACAGTCTGAACGGAAACGGAAGCTCTGACTAGCACTTGCACAGTTATATAATCTGGAGTGAATCGTTTGGGAATTCAAATTGTGATAGAAGAGAAGAGACTAAACCGCACATAATTAAACAATGCTGCAGAGGAGATGTATGCAGCTGACAGTGACAAAATAATGATGTGCAGATTTTGGAACTGTTAGCTGTTTGCATATATATATATATATATATATACACACACACACACACACATTATTTTATCTTATTGTATTTTTATAGCGGGCATGGGCAGTATTTACCGTAAATAGGCAGTTAATTAAAAAGAGTGGGGGTCTGTACGCAACCGTTACTGCAGCTAATGAGAAATTATGGTAACTAAATTATTTTTCTGTGCGAGGTCTGTTTATGTCAAAATGTTTAATAAAAAGATGTATGTTGTTAAAACATCATGTATACTATACTATTATTGATATACATATATTTCAGTTGTTTTATTAATGTGTATCTGTAAAAAAAATGAAATTTGTGAAAAATAAAGCGGAAAATAACAAAACAATAAAAAAGAATTTCACGGGGCTCTAGATATACATCTCATAGTCAAGGGGGTCCTGGCAGGAGAAGGCAGCAAGAAATAGCATTATTAAATCAATTACAAAAGTAGACAAATCATTCAAAACAGGACTTAAGGGCGCCTGCTAAGAAATAAATAATAATAATGAAAACAACCATAACTGTATTACAAAATAAAGGCATACAAAATAGAACAATTCCAATTGACATAATCATGGTTCGTGTCAGTATTTACAGAATTTGCAAACCTGGTTTTTATGTTTGAAGACAGTGCATTCCAAAGATGAGATGCTTGATATACGAAGACGTAAAGAGACCTCCAAGAAAAATAGTTGGGCAAGTCATAAATGGGTGATGTGTCGTCCCATTACTTTATGACTTTTTGACGTAACGTCGCTTATTTACAGTACAACCTTTTTCTGTATGGACTGGGATGTTATTAGACTACTTATCCATATATTATAGAGTAATATAATTAATGCATTGAGAAAATATCATTAAAAAGCAGTAAGACATTTTTTAATTAGATTCTGCCATTTCTCATCACAAAACAAATACAAATGGAAATACTTCAGTCAAGCAACAAGCAAGGAAAGCCTGTGTTTCAAGGTAGCTGGGGCACCAGGGCGATTAATCAATTAATTAACATTTAGTTGAGGTTAATTTTTAACAACAGTTTTAATTTTACTCTGAATGGGTTGGCTTTGTTTGCAATCTGCTAAAATTGAAAGGAACCTGCTAGAGATTGGAGAGAGTTCATAAATATATAAAAAGCTAGTTTTGCACAGGAAATGGGTATCAACTGGGTACCTAGAGAATTGAATGTATTACCAGAAGAGATATATTGCCCCATTATTCATGCATATAGACAAGAGGGCAGGGTTCTGCTGAAATGGATGCGGTGAGGCGTCAAAGACAACATTTAAATTCTCTGGGTATCAATATTCAAATTAAATCTGTCTGTTGCAATGCAATTACTTAGGTGTGTGTATGTAACTATATGTGTGTGTGTGTGTGTGTGTGTGTGTGTGTTGGGGGATTCAATGTCATCAGTGCCCTGCACAGTGTTTGGCATTATCTGTTATCCGTGGAGCCTAATAACGTTTGCCACAAGGTCTTTATGTAATCAGATTTTTTCATTTATCAGTGCCTCGGAAACATGCACGAAATTTGCATGAAAAGGAAGACGGAGGAAGTTAATAATCTGTTGGTGTCACACAAAAGGCAGCTGGAAGTCAAAGCTTTGCTCCCTTTGTCTTATTTAAGTGCCTCTTATTCAGTGAGACATTGGCTTGGGGGAGAGTTAAATTTCCCTGGGGCCCCTTGTCGAATTACCCTTTTCTAAGTATCTAGCACATGCATGGGCTAGGCTAGACAAGGCAAAGCGCCCCGGAATTCTGACTGTTCAGTGTCCAAGTTCTATCCAACCCAGAGCACGATAGAAAATAAATTTAGAAAAAAGGCGATTCCCACTAGGAAACTGTGCATCTCTCTGCATGCAATACAGTCTTTGTAAGGAGATATGAATATACCCTATCTTCATAAAAAGGATGCATGTTTCTTGAGAGTTTTAGAATAAACATAATATATAGAGAATACTGCATGGTCAACACTGCAGTGTGTGGTATGAGAACGGAATGCACACCCGAGGGGTGAGATGCTACATAAACCCAGAGGGCAAAGCCCGTGGGGTTTATCCAAGCATCCCACCCCAAGAGCGGGCATTCCATTCTCATTTATCACACACTACCCCATGCAGTGGTTTTTATAATCACTGGTGAGCAATTTTGTTCTGTGTTGCTTGTTGTGGGCGGGGCTTACTCCACTTAGTTTATGTCAGCGAGTTATTAGGCAGATTGAAATGCATAAAGAAATGTATTTAAAATAGTAGCAACTTTGATAACTTGAAACAATTTAAAATAAGGTTAGCATTATGTGAGATAGTACAGAGTGCCAGTTCTGTTTTTTTTTTTTTTTTGCAGTCAGGTTTCCGTGGCAACTTGTTTTCACAGTGGCTAAAAGGTTAATTATGCACTTTTACATTTTTTATATACAACCATTTTGCCATTTTTATGTCCACTAGTTTGTTCTGAGGGTGTTTGTGTTTGCTAACATCTCTGTGTACCTTTCTGTGAGAAGTGGCTTACCTTCAGTCAAAATCAGAGTGTATTACAAAGCATCTTCGTATGTGGACACGAGATTTTTCAGGTGACTGAATTATAGATGTTTACGGTGACTACCTGATGGAAAATGCAGTTTGTCCCGAAGACTGAAAGCAGAGAGTCTGTTGCCGAGGAAGTTTTGATGTTGGAAACTTGTGTTTCTCTTGGATTTACCTGATTTTCACTGTGGAGGACTCTGGGTGTTTATCAGTTACACACTAGAGAATTGTGGAGATGTGTTGCTGTTTGACAGCTCCCGCAGGGTAGAGCTCTGTTGCTGTATTAATGAGGGTGTGTTTCCCGTATCACACAGCTGTGTGAATGGTAAATATCAACTGGATGAGCCCATATCAGCCACAACTATAAAACACTCAATTGTGGTAAATTTGGAAAACACTATAAGAAACTTAGTAAACTGAATGTTTTAACTAAAAAGGTCTCTCTCAAAATATTTGTCATTGAATTTACCAAATTAATTTATAAATAGAATTGCATGTATAGTTTTCTGTAGTGGTATATGCTCACACATTAATATACATTAACTGTAAATACTGAAAATAAAACCATTGGTGATAATATATTTATAAATGGGTAGACAAAAAAAAAGCACAGTTATTGGAAAATCATAGGCAAATTGCCCCCTCCATTAAAAATGTATTACATGGGCAATTTGCCCACAGCGGTAAACAGTGTCTCAACTATATACGGTATGGTATATCATTGCAGCCTGCCAGATTCAATTGCTCTTAGGACCAGGTCAAAACCAAACACCTGGCTTGCCGAAGCTTGTATCGGACTGTGCCTCCACTCCTAGTACTGCCATTGATTCACTCTTTAGCCACTCATGTGCAATAATTAGAAAAGTCCAAGAATTTCCTGCTCATACCGTGATTTAATAGTCTCTTAAATGCTCCATCCTTTCAGCACTAGGGGGTACAACCGCTATACAGTTTGGAGATGTCAGCAAAAATAAATTATGTAAACTTGTTCCATTCTGAGAAACCTCTGCTGTAAATCTCAGAAATCCAACTCAGCCCCTCGAAGTGCTTTCCAAGCAGCCATGAGCGATAATATATGGGTGCTCTCCTTGGGCAAACTCAGCAGTGTTTTGCAATCAAATGTAACCTTTCAGGGCTGACAAGGCCCTCATATATCCATGCATGGCTACTCTCCTTTTGTAGCGGGCTGTGTATCGATTGCGGTGCAGATTAGAAAAGTCCATTACATGTGTTAGCCAAGACAGGGATTCTCTCTCCATCTCTGTTGCTGCAGGGACCTGTATTTAGGTACACAAATATCACTAATGGTCGGGCCATCTGAAAGTTTTTATTGTTTTTAATACACCGTGCCAGCCTATCCCAGATCACCCAGTCCTAAATTCACAGAATACAGAATGATGTATGACAAACATAACATGAAAAGTTTTATCAAATTCAAGCTGAAGATATGATAGCGCTTTAAAATTATACAAGACTGAACAGGTCAAACTTGTTTGATGAGACACATAAATCCAAACTGTTAATGAAACTAAACACACATTTAAAGGAGTGATACTCATTTTGATTAATTTAATCAAGTTCACAGTCCCTTTTAAACTGTCCATAATCACTGGCCCCTATTTCATTGTGCTTCTTGCTTGCTTGTTTTTGAGGATATGCAGATTTTAAAACCACTTTTTCTGGCAAGTAATACTTCCTGTGTCAGACTCACAAATGGACTGCTGTAACTCCCAAGTATCAAGTGTAAATGCACCAGAAAGATTATGTTGCTAGTGCTAATAAGAGACAGGAAAATGATTCACACACTTTTAAAAGGACAAAAGTACTGCCAAGTGTCCATTTCAATTAACTTTTAGTTGTGAAAAAAGCATTTTCGTGAATCACAAATGAATGTAATAAACAGCGCACATGTGAAGACATTTTTTTTTGGTTTTGTTATGATTAAGACAGTAACAACGCATAAAAAAATGAATTGCTCCAATATCAAGCACAACACCTTGATAAGCAATGTTTATCTTCCTCTCTTTTTACATTTCAATCCTGTTTTCCCAAATCCTTCTAACAGTCAACAAATTATAGAAGGGGGAAGAGAAAAGACAGCAGACAGAGGGCATTTTAAAATTAAAACAGGGGGGTGTTCTAGTGGTGTACATATGCCTACTTTATGGAGAAGTTTATTATAAATATGTACCAGATAGTACAAACATTAAGAAGGAAATCATGAGAATTGAAACCCTTTAGGTATGCATAAGAAAACATATTTTCTACATCCTCACAACTTGCTGTTCCTGTTAAATTCTACCACACTTGATATTTGCTCCCATGTCCTGGTTCTTTTTTGGACCACCTGCAAACTCCCCGGCAGTGGATGTGTAACCAGAGAGACTTTCATGTTGAAAAAAGTTCACAGTAACATAACAAAACAACACCTCCATTCACGGTTCAGTAGAAACAGAGAACACTGTGCCTAGGCTACATTAAAACATAAATAAATGGCTGCTATAAACAAAGCCTTAACTAATTTGACTCACCATTAAATGCACCAAATTTAGAGTGCAGAACTGATATTTTGCTGACAGCGACAACTTAGAATCTGTCCAAAGTTCTTTAAATGGTTAGCTCCATGTTCCCAAAAGCATGTAATCTGGGCAAATGCTTTTTTTACTTTTTACTTATGACTCATCTGCATTAATGATGAAGGCCCAGGAGCAGTCTCCTTTTTGTACTTTATTGTCAAGTTGACCCTTTCTGGGCCATGCAATCAGTATAATTCTTCAGCACAGCAGTGTCTCTCTCGCTCTCTCTCTTTTTAGTATTTGGCTATGAACAGTAATGGCATAAAGTGCATAAGTACCTTTGACAGCAATTACTATTTCAATAAAAAGTTAGGCATTAAATAGATGTCCATGCACAGGTAACAAGCTTACCTTTTAGTTGGGTCTGTCACCATGCCATTGATTTAAGGTGGTTTGCTACAGTTTAAAAAATCCATGTAGGTCTGTCTTTTTTCACTCATTCAAGTAAATATAAATATAAATACTGCAATAAATTTTAAATCCACAAACCAGCCAACAGGGATTTGCACTGGTGACGGAAGTGTGATAACTGGATGCACAGTAATAACTGTAGCGGAACAGCTTAAGAAACTTCTTAAGCCACAATGAGTGTCATTATAGCCTACAATCTTTTAAATGACTTTTGGTAAGTTTATGGCATATGAATATTGCATGAGCAAGACTGCATGAAGGAGAAACTGAAAAGACAAAAGCCAGGAGCAAAAAAAAAAAAACAGGACACCGCAATGACTTTCAACCAAGCAAAAAGGGATTGATAAAGTCAGCCAGTGTGTGTGTAATTACTCACCATATTGAATGGCTGTGGCAGAAATCTAACGCAGAAATGATTTGTCGGAAGAATTTTCGGGCTTCCTTGGGCGTTAGTCTTCCCTTTTTTACCAGATAGTCGAAAAGTTCGCCTCCAGAAACGTGCTCTAGTACCAAATACCTGTCAAAGAAAAACAAAGAACCACTGAGGAAAACCACACACTTTCAGTCAGGACAACTCCTGCCATTTAAAAGCAGCGTATTACAGAAATATTAGACGTCTGAAATTAGCATGTTTTACAGCATTACGACTTGCTTGGTTTTGGCGCTCACACTCACCTTTTGAGTTACTCAGTGTACTGACTTCTGAATTTTTCTCAGATTTTACTTTGAAATCTAGCAGCAGCTTTTTGCACAATTTGCAGTCGAGAGCCAGTCAAACAAAGCATTACAGTAGTCTATCCTAGATGGCACAAACACATGAGTCAGTTTCTCATGAACAGCTCCAAGCACACAATATGTCAAGTCATTTTATAAAAGCACCCTGTACATCTTATCTTATAAATGAAATTTGCAAGGATGGAGGTCATTGTTCAAAAAGACTTTCATTATGTTTTTATCAGAAATGGTAGTCCTCTGTCTTCAGGCTCTTGCCGTCTTAAGTGACTAAAAAGCCATCGCCACAGCTCTGGGATCACTCAAACGGTGTTAATTAATTTAATTGCACTGGAGTCATTCAGCAAGTTTTTCTTTATGACAATCACAATCATGACAGAATAACAGTATGAAAACACGAATTCAGCTTTAAAAGGAACAAATTAACTTCACCTTTTCTCTACAAAGAAATCCTGTAACCTTGGTGCTGCACAGTAACACACAGCAGCAACCGGTTCCTTGCTTTTCTTTTTTTCTGTTATCTGTTAATAATCTGTTAGTAAGTATTACTTTTTGTAAGTGTCAGAAATGTTATCACCATATATGCATGTATGTTTCAAACTGTACAGTATGTGAAAGGGCCCACACAGTACCTACGTACTCTATACCAGGGGCTCCAAAGCTCATAATCATTTTTGTGGCATTTCATCTTGTGAATATGTTATAAGTATCACATAGCTACAGTACCATGAAACATACAAATAGCACATTATAAAAACAAGTTACCCTGCATGCTGTTGAAACCTACATGGATGGTGTGTTCAGTAATGGATTGTAACAAAACGTAAAATCTTAACATACCCTGGTTCCCCAGGTTAATAAACTCAATAATAAACTCAACAATAAACTCAACCAACCCAAAAGAAGGTCAACATGACCTAGATTTGGATCCTCAGGAACTTGTGTCAATAGCAGTTTCGTCACAATTGGATGACTGGCTCCCTAGATATAGCAATGTAAGCGTGACATATGGATTTGCATTCCCTGTGGCGCAATCTTTGCACTGGAACAGAAGCTATTAAGATATGAGAAGCACAGTGACAGTGTTTCCCACTAGCTAAACTATTTTCTGATTGTGGCACAGCACGCATTCCTATTCACACCCATGTCCTTACTGGACTACTGTTAATCTACCGTCCTTCTCACTTCAGTACAGAAAGATGCTTGCCACTGGAGATCACTGATATGTATTGCCCTGACATTGGGACACTATAATACGCACCAGTGAATGTGCTAGGCACTTCCAAGCGTGCTGAATACTTAGATAAAAACACTTTGAAGAGACTAGTAATAATGGATCTAATGATGATCAGCAATGCATAGACTTGTACATACTGCTACAGTCCTGACAGAAATTGCTGAGACACTTACACACAGACCTTAACAAGTACACCTGATTCAATTCAAAAGAAAAAAACAAACGCACAGCGCTCATATGATTGCCCTGTTCAGTGGGGAGAGCCAATCAAACATATTCTGCAGGCACAGTAAATGGGCTATAGAAAGCGAAACACAAGATTATTTTTGATCTTACTGTTTCCGTAGTGACGTGTTTGCCCATGTCTCAAAGTTTGACTGAATAACCATACTAGGAAATACTCCATGCAGGTCCTCGAGTAATTTTAATTAAGAGTGCCAAATTATTTACACCCATTTTCCTCCACGAAGTCCAATTACAATATGTTCCCTTGATGCTGCAACTCTCCACAACAGCTCAGGAGAACTGAAGGTCAGGTGGGCATCCTCCGATCCCACCAGCAAGCCAATAGAGTATGTTTTGAGTGACTCTATCCAAGGTCTCAATCCAATCATTTTTTTAAATGAGGAGGAGCATCATTTTAGTAAAATACGTGATGGAGGAGCAATATTTATTTGAATTCAATTAACACATCACCAAGAATCATACTTATAATGGATCCAAATTTGCTTTGTTTATTGTCATTTCTAATTTTCCACACTTTATTCTAAACTAAAAGATAAAATAAACCCATACTAAAACAGCCCAGAATAAGCTAAAGGCCTCAGCTGCGTTTAGAAGCCTGAACTGTGGAAGAATGCAGTAAACACACCCAAGTAATTATGTTTTAATGAAAAACTGACTGTGATTCCAGGAGCATGCAGCTTCGAGAAGGTTTGTGAATAGGAACAATAATTAAGACTACATAGCCCTAATAAGCTGGGCAGTAGGAGAGAAAGCCGGGCTCCTGTCCTCCTGGGAATAAAGAACAGCGACCTTGCTTCACATCTGGGCCCAGCTGTGCTCCGGCAGACCGCGTGATCAGAGCCAACAGAGCAAGTGCAGCTGGGGGCGCTGACGTCTGCCCGGCTTTTCTTGCTGAACAATCAGTTCTCCATCTCAGGAGCTTCTCATGTGGCTTTAACCACCTCCCGCAGCGCAACAGCAAGCGTCTGCTCTTTGGGATCGCCATCCACCTAAGAACCCCTTTGATTCCAGCAGTCAGCATCAGGTGTATTTACAGACTGGAGTTTCCAATTGGTGGAACCCTGCTTGGGCATCTCAGGCTCTTTGCATGTAAAGAAGTCCAGGATTGATCATGACACATCTGAAGCCAGGGACTGCTTTTGAATGTTCGATGCAAAGAGAAAATGAGAACAAAATTGAACCACCGATCCTATTTCATTCAACAGTACAAAAACTGACCCAACCTAAAAAAAAAAAAAAAATCTTAATTATAAATAATATAGTAGACCCTGATAACTTATGACACCGCCATCTGAAAGCTTCCATCTAATTTTTCCTATTTAACTATATATGAAATATATAGCTGAGGGTTTTAGAAGATAGAATTTGACCCCACTCGAGCGCATGCCATAACACTGTCTACTTGATCTTATAGTTTTACCTCTGAATTTATGGTTCATTAATTCAGATAGACAAGCAAATAATGTTATAGAACTCGCCAGAAACATGTCAAATGAACATCCTGGGTTCTTTCTTCATGTATACTTTTGTTTTTCCTTTATAAAAACTGGGCACTAGACAAAAGCCAGCGCTGAGTGAATCAACGCCAGGGTGATTTCATGCGTTTCAAGATGACAACACACACTCTTATAACTGGAGACATCCTCTCATCAGGTAGTTTAAATTAGCTCTAATGGATCAACTAGACGGACATGCATCACTTCAAGTTTTTCAAGTTTTTTTTTATTATTTATTTATTTTTTTTAAATAGCCAATGGTGTTTATTTATGTCCATGGGTGCTACAACGACTGTTTTCCAAGCAGGCCAGCCATCTAGAAATCAGAGGATTTAACCTTCATCTTCACATTGGAAATGTCATTAGGGTTGACTGTTTTGGAGCAGAGGCCCTATTTATCAAATCTTTTAACTGTTTCAACACTAACGATACATATTTGGGCCACGAGCCGACTAGAGAATTCCAAATGAAGAAAGAAAAGGAAGAATCACAAAGGCTTTTGAATGAGATTCCTCGGGTAGGTTGCAGTGTATGTGGGTGGATTTTTGCCAGCGCTGCACCAAGAGAAATTCATTCTCTAGGGCTGTCAAGCGCCAAATTCCAGCGCCTATTCACACTCGTAAACTTAATCAGAATTTAAAATAAATAAAGTAAATTGATGGCACAGATATAAGCTTGCACTGCATTCAGCTTCCAACTTCCATTGCATTCCCACAGGGCCTTGATTCATTGCGAGATTAGAGGATTTACTCAAGCGACTGCCTGTCACCAATTCAAATTAGGGAAAAAGTCAAACATGATTTGTGGTTTTAACATTTTCACAATGATCCACTTCCAGTCGTTGCGCCGATTAGTCTCTGTCATCGGAAATATTGCAAATAAATTCCAGAGCACTTAGGAAAATGCTGACATTATCAATTATTAAGGACACTGCCATTTTTTTTTAAATTGTCTTATGTAAAAGAAACAGCAAAATCTGCCTTTGATCACTTTTCCTTTCAGCTTCTCCAGACTTATCCAAATAAAAATAAAAAAATGCCAACAGCACCTCCTGCTGGGTCAAGCCGGGAATGCAAGCATTTCCATTATCTGGGCCTATTTCAGTTTTGTAAAAATGAACAGGTGGTTTAAAAAATAAAAGTACAAAACAGTACAGACTGCTTTGAGAATAAGCCATATATCATTTATAATGCTCGGCTGTAATTTATTTTTAAACATCTTTGCAGTTGTCTTTTTTTCTTCACATTTCCTTTATCACTCATCATCAACATGGCTTGTGCTCCTAAAGTGTACCATCTGTAGTGGCTCTAAGGCACAACTGCAAGAAAGAATGAAGTAGACGCGCATTTCGATTAATGTCTTTGATCTACTTGGCTCAGCTGCTTGCAGTTCTACCTTGTTGTTAATGAGTGTTTAAAAGTTATATATGATTGGTAGTGGCTTGCAACAACTGTACCGGAACCAGGAAAATAACATCTATTAAACTACAACAGCAGTGAAAAACATATTTTAAATGATACCAGGAGCTTGAAATATAAGAATGCCCCTGAATTTCCCATCTTTTTGCAATTTCTATCTGTCTTTAGTGCAACATGTATACAGATCGGTTCACACACAAGATCTTCACCATCACTATCAATCAACCATGCCCTGGAAAGCATACGTAGATGTATAATACTTACAAATATTTCTTATTTTCATAGACGTCGTGCAACTTTAAAACATGAGGGTGTTCTATGAGCTTCAGAATGGCGATCTCTCGTTCCACCTACAAGACAAAAAGAAAAAAGACATGTTTAAGTCATCAGAAAATATATTAACCCATTACAAATTCCAGCAATGCCTAGCTCTGGATGATTGCAATGCTGATGAAGTCAATTTTAAAGCTACTGTTTAATCCTACATTTGAGTGAATGTATCGAATTGCCATAAACCTATCCAGGAGGTTTATATGCCAGATACCTCTTGACAAGTCTACAAGCCAGTGCATGAATTGTTCTGGAGGGATACGTGACCATTCCATCACAGCAAATATTTCCATTAGGGGCGTTGTGGAAACCTACAGTGATGTGAAGTCTGTTCTCAAGAATGGCCAATACAGTCAGCACTTTTTATATAAAAAATGCTGCCAGCAGAGTTCATACTAATAGCTCTCTAAGTAACTCTGCTGTTTTGCTCACCCTTCGTGACAAAAAAGTGCAGCTTTTCAGTGTTACAGAATAAGAATAAGTATGGCATTTGCAGGACAAATGAATCGGTCGTGAATTGCATGAGAGACAATCCATTTACTCAAAAGTGCGCGTATTGGTCAACCATAGCACAACTGACAGGATCTGGTTACGTAAGTGGTCATTTTGGTGACTAATCCAGCAGCAATAGCACAACCAATAAAACATTTCTCCCCTGAAACACAGAACTTAAAATGATATCCCTAACCCCAAGCATTTTTCTTGTACCAAGCCCTGTTTGGAATCTGAATGCTACTGTATATTGTTCTCAAGGTTGCAGTTGAACAATCTGCTAAAGTTATCCAGTGTTCTGATTAGGAATGTTGTGACACAATATGCCTCATCTGTTGAAGCCTGTCTAGATAGCAGAATGTCATTCTCTGTATCAGCCACAAGAATTAGTACAGAAGTACTCCACCTCAATGTGGATTCTTTCTAATGCATGGAAAGTAAATGTGTTCAGTGCTCATCTTAACCAGCTCAAAGGTAGATGTTTTAAATAGATTTTAAAATATGAATATTACCTATGTAAATATCCAAGAGACAAAAGGAGAATGAAAAAGTAAGAAAAAAAATAACGAATGCAGTTCCAAACAGAACACAGACAAAATTACCACAAGAAATGTAACAGGCCAGCAGAAACCTCCCTCCCCACCAACCCCTCTGCACCATTTGTACATGACAGAACGGCGCGTGCACCCGTGACGCTAGTCTGGGCTCAGCTGCATGTCCCTCCTTGTTCCAACACGAATGTAATTAGTTTCATTAATCAAGGCACTGAGATCTCGCTGTGTCGCAACAAGGAAATTCATTAGCACTGCTACCAAAAAAAAAAAAGTGTTTACTTTATCTTTTAGTAGTGTAGAATATAAGACTCCCTTGCTTCTCTCAGGGACTGAAACTGAACTCCCATAAGAGCAGGGATTCCAGGTAGATAGACTTGCACTTCCTAAGAATACAGTAGACTGTGGAAATAATGGATCAGATTGCAATACAATGGGAGTTTTATTTCCATGTAATTACATCACATAGTCTTTGATATCTGTAGTATTTCTGTAGTGTCTGATTATTTGGTTATACAGCAGCTCTGGCATCTTTTAAGAAATCAAGGCTGTGTAAATAGTGTATCGTACTGTGCTCATCATTTGTCATCAGTGACTTTCTTCTAAATGAACGTGCAGCAGGGACTTTTTTTGGTTGTTGCCACAATTCCAGCATTGGCCCATCAGGTGGCACTGTGTACCACGTTAAAACTATTTTAAAAGAAAATGCAATTACAAAACTTAAAACACCAAGTGACACTGCACAGCAGTAAGGCTAAAAAACAAAATAAGAGTATTATTAGCAAGATATCTGTGTAGCATGACACATGTATGCAGATACTTGCTAGTTGAGGTTACATTTAACCCAGGATCACTGGTCAGTCAGGAGCTGGGATTTAAACCGAGGTTCTCCTAGAACTCCACCCACACAACTGTTAGGTTCTCAAGTAGTCACTATCTCTATAATGGGCAAGGACACAGTACAAAAGCATTGGAAAATCAACAATATTGGGCCAAGTAAATATATAGACATTTTAATAAATAAAAAAAAGAAAAAAGAAAAACAAAGCCTTTTACTATTTAACACCATTAGAATTTGAAAGAAACTCAAGAAATTAAATCAAGGGCTCTTAGTATTCTGAAGATTTCAGACAGTTTTCCCTAAGACACAATTACAACAAAGAATATGAAGAAGCAAATTGTGTGTTTTGATTGGTTGAGAGGGACTTCTAAGTTAATACATTTAAACAGAAAGCACAGGACACAGCAGAGGTTAAAGAAAATCCAACGTCAACAAACATTTTCTTGCCAAAGCACAGAATTTACAGCTCGTCAAGAAAACCCTTACCACTGAATGGCTCTACACTCAACCTGGTTAATAGTTTTTCATTCTACCTCATTAAGTGGAATGTTCATTAATCAAACCCTGAGCGAAGATTTAAAAAAAAAAAGTCCAATTCAACAAAGAACAGAAAACAACAAGTTGTCTATATTTTCTCTGCTTGTAATACAAGTTATGGAAACGCTACAGGCTGCACAGTAGATGCTCTTTCTTGTGACACAGAGGTGCAATGGAACAGCCACTTAATCATGGAAGAGAAAGGCCACTTAGTTTTAATAGTGAAAAACTCACCAGGGAGTGAAGCCAAAATCAGCAGGCACTTAGGTCTCCACAACATGTAATAAAACACAGCCAGCTGTACGCAGGGACAAGGAGGTGTATGGGTTTTCCTATCTTTTGCGTCTCAAGACTAGATGAAAATTAACCCTGTCGCGGAATGATCTGTTGAAAGCAGAATCAGCAAAACTAAGGCTTTTTAATAAAACTGCAAAGCCATTCTGTGTGATATGTGAGAGCTCAATGGCATAACAGGCTTGAGCTTTAATAAGGCAATAATCCTTAAAAAAGCCCCAATGAGCCGGAGGTGAAAACACAAGCTCCAGAAAGCACAGGAGTTATATGGTAACTCTAATTATACACCACAACATTAATGTGGATGAGAATACCTGTATACAAAATATATATAAAAATACTGAATAAATAACTTTACACCAAACACATCGTATTGTATAACACTACAACTGACCTCTGACATGCACATTTTTGACAGTGGTAAAACATTTAGGAAAAAATATCAATTTTAAAACTTGAAAAATGTTTAAACTACAAACTAAATAATACAAATGAAGCATACAAATGTAAAATAGTATGCAATTCATTTGGAAGACCAGCATCTACACCATTAGATTTATAGGGGCAAACCTTTCAAAATGTTAACGATTATTAGTTAGTTACCAGCAGTACAAGTGCTGTTGAGAAATCAGACCCTCTCGTTTGAAATCATATAGCACTGTACAAGCACATACGTAATTATACACGAAAAAATAGCACTGCCCATTCATTTGAAATCCCTGCAAGCAACTGAACAATTATGAAGTGTAAATAATTGTATCAGCTGGAAAGCGCACATGTTAATCTGGCTAATCCTTGAGAAATGGGTCCTCTACCTTCATCATTATCACCTTTAGACAGGTTCGCTAGCATCGCACCAGACTGGCTGTGACACTGCAGTAACAGATCTGTGCGTCTCTCAGGTGCTCTGATGAACACACTAGCAGGCTGTGGCTCATTCTTGCTCCAAGCCTGCTAGTGCTTTTCATACACTGGCTACAAGGCAATATATTCTGCCCTTCAATAACAGGGTGGCATTACCTTTCATGTAAGGCCTCTACACTATTGCCATCTTCATTATGGTGCTCCCAGCTCTACTATATATATTTCACCCACATTATTAGACTCAGTGCTGAAAAGGCTCCTTTGATTGGAAGGTGCTGCACACCTTCATTACAAAGCTCTCTGCTCTAAGTCTCCGAGATGAGCATACTTCGAATTTTACCATCATTACAGTGTATGGCTATATGGATATTAGTGTTCACTGGCATTGCACTGCTCTTTGTTCAATGCATCTACTGTATTGTGTGGTAGGTGTCTAGGCCACCTAGTGTGCATTGTTTTGGACTGCATCGTTTATTGATGTACCTGTGGAATTTTGAGCATGCAACCAAAATACTGATTAACCGGTTTTCACACTACAATATTCAAACCCTGAATGCAAAATAACCAAGTCAATATTTGTGTTGCATGGCATATTTAATGTAAGATTGCATTTAACGGTATGTATTATGTATCAGAAAAATAAGAAAAGCGGGGAAATAAAAAGAATATTAACTTTATTACAGTTAACTTCATAAGCACATCCATCTTCTAAAATACAGCATGTGACAGACCTTTCCAGATGGGAGTCCTCTTTTTCCGGTCCTATTGCTCAAGAATAGAGAATAATGAAGAGCAACCCCTTGCACACAGCTGTTATCATAATAGAGCCATCACGCATAGTGTAAATCCTCAGTACTAAAGCCTGTAACAGACTTCTTGAATTTCTCATCTTGTATAATATATTCTGTTTTGCCTTCAAACGGCTGTTATTTTTTGTAATGAGATTTTATGAGTGAATGTGTGCGAAGTATGAAAAATGCTTGATGAAGGCCATCTGGCCATAACGTTGCTTTGTTCTTTTTAAACAATAAATAATAAAGAATGAAAATTTGATCTACGATCTATTATTATGGCATTGCACCTCTACTTGCATCAATCGTGAACAATATTGGGATATTTGGGAGACTGATCCCGGAGGTAGCACCCAGGAATGGCAATACTGGTAATTATATAAAACAGTCAGTGTGTGATACAGACTACATGAAAATATAGCCTTGATTAGTTAAGCCAAATACATGTATGTGCCATGGCCTTCATGAAAGTGCACAGTATGTGGAATAACATCATGCATTATATGCCAACTTCAAATATGGGTGACTGTTTCTGAACATATATTTCCAGGATTAACTTTGCAGAGGCTGGAATTCATGCAAAAGGATGCACTAGCCTCAACAATGTGTGAGAAGGAATGGCAGTACCAAGTTTCATCTCAATTAGATGAACAGTTCTCAAGATATAGTCAAAGAAAATAAGTGAAACCTAAAAAAAGTATAAAACACTACATCCCTACCACCAGGGGCAAGGAGGCCCTGTGTTAATATTGCCTTTAAAAAAAGGCAACAGGACATATTAAAATCAGTGATTCGAACATGTAGGGCTAAATTCTCAAAGCTATTTCCTCCAGTTCATCATTAGCATATTTTTTTCAGCAAGTTACCAAACCAGAAATAAACAACCAAGATTCGGGAGCTTGAATGAATTATTAAGTTGTTTCTTATAGTTGTTTTTCCCCATTAAGAAACAAATTGCACTAAGTAAATACCGTGGCTTTGAGAATCTAGCCTGTAATTCAGAATCACCCTCTATAGGAAAGAAAAGAAAGACAACACCACACACATTTATAACTCTCTTATTGTAAGCTTCTAATTGCACTTTATCCAAGGAAATATGCGAGAGTGTGAAGCTAACATACCCAACAGAGCACCTGCATAATGAAATGACACCCCTACTAGACAACAGAAACAAATTGACTTAATCAAGAGCTAGGCAACGGGTGATGTGTTTCACAAAGCTTGGCTTTTCTTAATGTTATTCATACATCACATTTGTAAAATAAAAACTGTGTCAGCCCCTAGAATGCACAGTGCGATAGTGATCAAATGAAGGCATGTGAAGGAGCATTAGCTTTTATCAAGTGTTGGCAGAAGTTTCCCGAAAGGGGCAAGTGCCCTATCTCAACGCTATGTGATTACTACTTCAAATGTCTTCTAACTGCCGTGCCATGGATTCAATAACCAAGCGGAAAGCAAAAAAGGGAAGAAAGAAAAGGAGGTGGTTTTAAAATTACCATCAAAGGGCTCAAATCTTCAAAAGGTTTCTGTCACCCACATCTTGGCGACTGAAAATGTATTTTTAATCTTTGGCCCGGCTCCAACCTCGAGGTGCAGTGAGCCTTGGTTTTATCTACTGGTAGTGCTTGGGGGAGGGAGGGGGGGGGGGGGGGTGCATAGGTGAAAATCACTTTATTAGGTGCATTTCTCCTAGGCCTCACAGCAGTGGAAAATATGGATCTTATTACATACAACGGAAAACCTCTCCAGCTTTTTTTGTGAGCCTAAAATTGTTACGGGGGGGGGGGGGGGGGGCCCACAGTAACTTACATGACATTTATACTGTTGCGTCCCCCTGTGCTACAAATATATACACCTATATACACCTGTTTCTGCTGACTCCGATTAAGGATTGCTACTGATTCATCTTCCCTGCTAGCATGAAACTACTCAAATATATAATCATTGCACTGCCTCTAACTGCAGCCAAGCTGATGCTATAGTATTTTACAATTTCCTACAGTGTGTTTGAGTGGGCCAAGTTCCGGTAACAAATCTGAGCTTTAGTTACTTGTTTAAATCTTAGGCAGTTTTACTCTTTTTTACTTTATTTTGGTGTCTTTGCATGAAGGAGTTCAAGTGAGAATATGGCCATGTTATATTTGCCAGTGGCTTACAGGTACTAATTAAATCTCGCAGACAGAGATCTGGGAAGTCAATGAGCTGGGGCCCTGCTTCAGTGATCTGGTTAATGATGAGGACAGCAGGCAGCAATGCTGTCCCTTCCAGGACGTGCTGTAATGTCCAGTGTTGTAATATCCTGTACTCTAACCTTACCCCAGGGAGTCCTATACAGGACTATACTGCCCCATCAACTCCTCCAATGTTATTCAACAGACTGACATTCGGTGGCTCACCAATCGATCTCACTGTAAGGGAGATTAGCCCACCGAATGCCAGGGATTATTTGTACAGTATATGGGCATGGTCATGCTCATCAATCATTTGATATTGCTTCAATAAAAAAAATGAAATGTGTGTATTTTTAAGTGTCAAGTACACCCACCAACTTGGAGCCAGTTTGGGACACTTGCTTGTAAATCCACTATTACTGCACCTTGATTATATGTACAATCGGATTAATAAAACAAAATGTTAAAATGCTGCACGCTGATTGGTCAATCAGCATTCCAAACCGTTACAATATTCAGCACAATGTCATGATTAGGAACTACTGGGGACAATGACCATGTGCCTAATGCCGCAGCAAGAAGTGACAATATCCAGCATAACCCATGCCTTCTAGTGCCTTATTGCTTAATCAAGCTACCTGTTCGAGGTACACAAACGTTTTTTGTTTTTTCCAGTTATCATTTCATTAGATTTTTTTCCCCCCCCAAGTTATTTTTAGACGGAGAGCACTTTTTATTACGAAAGTGGTGCCTGAAGTAGACTTGCTGACAACAAATGGACTGTGCTATATCTGTACAGCAATGAAGCCCTCAGGATGTGAAAATCAGAGCTTTTCAAAAGGACTAGAATTGAATGTTGCTGATGTGGTGAAAATGGTGGTCAACCATAATTTCCTTGAGTACTTCATGATCGTTAACTAAACAATAATTAATCACAAGCTTTCAAGACCTCAAATGTCTCTTCTTCAGATGAAAGTAGGAAAGAGAGATTGATGTTTACATTCAAAGTACTACAGAATGCCACAATTGACATTAAATAGCACTCCTACAGCCAGACTGCCATATCTAGTATATAGCATCCCTGGGGAGTGCCGATCCACACAAATACAGTACATACTTTTGAGTCACTGCAGCTCAAACTGTGCGATCAGCAATTCTTTTCTAAAATATTCTATACTAATTTCCTTCCAACCAGCTCCATGTAAAAATCCCAGCTACCATTATTAAAACACTCTGTGAATCCTTTTCATTTATAAGACAGCATAAAAATCCCCCTCAATTTGGATGTGTGTGGGTGCCATATATCTACATTTTAACAACATGTATTCAAAAATGACATTCGATGAAATAAAAAATAGGGAACAATAGCACCCTGACGAGAGCAAATGGAAAAGTCCTAACCAGTGAAAACAGGATTCCTTTTTTGTTCTTTTCTTTATTAACGTCCCTTTAGTTATTTGCCCAAAGGACTATATTTAACAGGGCCTATTAATGTGGGGCTGGCATGCAGCTATTTGCAATTAAACGCATGAAGCAGAATGTAAATAGATGCTTTTATTGCAGGGAATGCAATTTATAAGGTTAAATTACTGTAGAGTTCTGGAATTGCATGTTAATAATATGTACTATAAAACACCACGGGAGGTGGGGGTTTAGTAAAGTGATCCAGAATTCCCTTCAATAATTACATTATATAGTCAGCATAAGGGCTGTGACCACTTGATTAGGGACTATTATGGAATCATGAGGCAAACGAGCTGAAACCTGCGACTATTTATTTATATATTTTTATTGAAAAATAAACAGGAACATGTAATCATAAGAGTTGCTGTCAGATCAGGACTCCACTGACACTGAGCATGGGAGCTGCAGCATGCTATTTCCCATATCACAACTGTACACAATTAAAAGTGCGGTCACCTATTCCATACACAACACTTGCAAAATGCTTAAAATATTTAAAACATGCTGAGTTCACTGCAGTCACCAGCTGCACAGATTAACCATTCAGCAGATGCAAAAAAAAGGGAGTACAGACAGACATAACAAACCTGGTTGCAATGGGATAGGTCTTGGTTTTAAAACAGCCAATTAAGACTACGCATAGTTACTGGTACACCTGGTAGTCCCTGTTGGAAACACTGGTACTTGAGATGAAAAGGTTGAAAACCACTGCTCTAAGTCCTTATATTTCGTCTGTACAGACTATAATGTTTATAGCATGAAACTACGCTACTTGCTTTGACTGCTAAGACAAGAAGATGGCTGCAGAGGATTGTTGCATTTGAATAATACTTCCAATAGCCCAAACCCTGAATGTGAATTTCAACTAGAACATGCAGAGGGTATGTCTGGTTTACTGAAAACACACTTTGTGCAGTCCACTCAGTACCTATATACAGGTACTGTATATAGTTACACCTATATTGTTATATATAAGCTTTCTGGCTATTTTGTTGGGGTGGTGTTAATGTTAAAATTAGCGTATCTGACTCTAACCATTAACCGCTCTGTCAAATATAAACAAATTTGACACTCCTGTCAGATTTAAAAAAAACAAACAAGTGCCATGATTTATTATGCATTGAGAACGTTGCCGTGATCTTCCAAGTGTTCGCACCTCAAATAACCAAGCGTGTGACATCATGGCCAACAGCTGACTGAGGTCAGCTTGAGGAAAGGATCTGAGCCTGCAATATTCTGGTGCTGGCATCCAATCAATGCGAGTTCCCAAGTACCCTGGAAGGGATACCCTACAGTACATCAGAAACCAACACATACGCAGATGAAGACCGGCGCGTCATTGCCCCAGGTTCACACCTTCAAAAACAGCCAGCAGCCAGCAGCAGAGAGAACCCCTGATCAAAGGCAGCCATGTACCAGATCAGAAAGCAAACAAACGCAAGGTTGCTGCTGGTGGCATCAACACTTAATAAGGAGGCCCGTGCCAGGTCCCTAGGGGCTGATGGCATTTCGTAGCCAATTAACGCAACACGAGCCGAGCGTAACCTTTCAGAAGCGTGGGGAGCTGGCTGATTGAGCAGATGTGCTGAGGGAGAAAGAAAGAGAGGGAGGGAGAGTACTGGAGGCGCTAACTGTGTACTACACCAGCCCCAAGGCTGCAACTGGGAATGGAGAAACCATCCTGCTTGCCATCGATCTTCCTTCTTAAGAGTTAGTAGGGTATCGTTTCCTAGAGTTCTCTTCATATATTTCTGTTTACATAGAATCATAGAATATGTCTTTACGTTTACATTCTTAGCCGGTCATTGAAAAATGTACTGTATATATGTTTCAGATAAAGTCAGAAGCTTGGCTATACAAGAAAGGTATTTTTGTACATTTTGTATGTAAAATTGTAGGTATATGGGTCCACTAGTACCACAGAGGTTTTCCATTTCCCAATGTAGTTTCTTTGGAGGGGATACTAAATCTAGTTACTATGGCAACTGAGGATTTCAGGCCAGTTTATAGCCGCATTTTAAATTGTCAAGCCATTGACATTATAATCAGCCATTTAGATTAAATATCTCACATTAGACTCAGCGTATCCCCCAAATGCAACACCAAAAGGTTATTCTCACTTCTCACACAAGAATGACTAAGGATTTTAGCACAAAGAAGTTATTTTGAGTTGGCAGTATACATTTGTGCAATTGTGTGGAGTAGTGGTTAGGGTTCCTTGGCATATCAAATTGGGTAGAAAAATGGGGATAAAATTGTAATAAAATTGTAAAATGATGACCGAAAAAAAGAGAAACCGTTCACATTTATTTCACGTTTTTGCTTCTTGTTGTTTGACACTGGACTGGGATATAAAGCAGAAGGGAGGGTGAGGCTAGAAGCCTCACTAATTGGAATTAGAAATTAAGAGCCCTCAGTTCTAATCAAGCGGTTCTGTTTCCTGTTTACTGAACAGGCTGGGCATGTGCCATGCACCCAACTCACAAGTGTGCCACCCCCCCGCCAGTCAGCAGCAGGCAGAACAAGAGCGCCACAAGGTAACTTTGGAATGCAAGACGAGGCACCAAGGACAAGGGAATTGTCACCCAAGCATCTCGCCGGAGGTCATGTTATTATCTAGAGCCAGATTTGACAAATCAAAAAGGTAGGAGATAGCTGCCAGCTTCAGTTAAATAGAAAGTTAATTTTCTCCCCCATCTGTACAGCTGCAGAAATTGGGCAATGCACTGGTGGAGGCTGGAGGGGGTGGTGGACAAGCACGACTTTAGCTTACTCCAGCAGTGCCAAGTTAAATCATCTGTGATGTGTCATCTACTCGGGGCTAAGCTGAGGTCACCAAATTAATTTCACTTGAGACATGAGCCGGATCTGAACCCAGTAGGTGAAAGGAATGAGAGGCTAGTGAAATTAGTAGTCCCGCTGTCCTTTCAGTGATGTTGCCAAACTTTAGCTGCTCTCCAGACAGACTGTAACATTTGGGGCTTCAGCCTGCAGAGATGCATTCTATATGGGAATGCTGTGTGGTTAATTAGGACACAGTGAGTACACTGAGACAGCTCCTTGCTTAACCTTATTCTGCTGTATCATGGCCTTCTCTGTTCTCCTTCACCAATCTGAAACATCACTTAAAAAATGCAATTTTAATCTAAAAAACCTGTGTCTTGCAGTTTGAAAGGTTAAATAATTATGATCAGCTGGCTGAATTATTAATTTTGTACTTTTTCACACTGTAAAAACTATTTGTTCTTTTTTTAATTCGCTGGGCCTCGAGAAGGCAATCGTATTAAAATTGGTTGAAACTCGCCTTAGGCAATGGATTTGCTGCATGTGTAAAAGGAAATGCTTAAACACGTTGAAGGGTTTCTACTGAAATAAATGAGCAAAATCCTGGGAGCAAGTCAACGAGCGAGGGGGGCAAAAGATCTACCCAGCCCCCTTCCACAATGCTAAGGAGGCTCACAAAACAAGGAGGCCTGAACGCTGTAACATTTGCCAGCATATTTAAGTCTCTTGTACAGGATGCACAAAATGAATTCAAAAGGCATCTCTAAATATATATGTTGTAGACATAAAAACTGCACTGATCATTTGAAAGTCCATTCACTGTATTCACTTATTTTTTATGCACACTTCTATCTTGCCGTATCTGTGGAGAGAACATTTCTGGTGGCATGTGCTCCTTGATTACCCAATGTCACAGTGTCCAAGATAATTATACCTCGTTTCCATGAGCACAGACTGACAGCCAATCCGAGCTGATCCGGGTTCTCCTGCATTCCTCCTGAACCCTCATCGACAGTCTACCTGAGTTGAGTGATAAGACGGATGTTGACGGTTCACGTTAATTTGTTTGTTTACAAAACCGAAAGGATGGACGCCACTGCTTGGCTTCCGATAATCCTAACAGTTCATTGGAGCTTTTTGCTACAAACAAAATGATCCGAGAATATTAAAAGCATGGAGAAACCTGCTCACCCTGGATGTGGATTAAATTAAATGTGTACCCCACACACACACTTAATTAGTCAGTGTTGTGACGTACTTCCATCCATCCCGCTTTGACCCAGGTCAGAAAATAAATCTGGGGAAGCTTGGATTGGCAGCCAATACGGGTTGGCTAAATGAACATGGAAATGCAGTATCATGGGCAGCTGGGTTGAGTGGTGCATGGAAATGAGGTATTAGCTACCTAGTGTACCTACAAGCCAGCCCCATTTGATTTTGAAATCTGATATCTGGCTTGAATTAAATCAGTGTGAGACTCGACCACATAAAAAGAGCCTAGGCCGACCATCCAAGACTAAGCCATATGTTACAGATAGTTGTAAGAGCACTTCAAAACAGTTTGAAATTATTTCTGGAGGAGTGACGCCCTGTGGGGTAGTTTGTTGGCAATCCCGACAGAGGAGAACGCAGCCAGCACAAGAGAAAAAAAAGTAGGTTACGGACTGACCTAACAGAAATGTGCATTTACATGAATATCAGTGGTACTTTCCTGAGGGTCACAGAGCTGTATTCCTCCCTAAATAATCCACTCCAGGTGTCCACAGTTAACAGCGTGTGTCCCTCAATAAACGGTCTGCTTTTACCTGTGCTTACATTTAACTCTATAAATCTATCTATTTTTGTTTACAGTTAGACAACACAAAACATATTAGGCCAAAGTTGGCCTGATATACAAGGCCTTTTCATTATGGGAAATATCTGCACAGTACAGTTGCAGTGTTTTGCATTTTGTGACAGAGTTAAGATGCCTGATAAAAGCCAAAAGGAATTTAGAATCTTACAACACAAATGCATTCCAAAAGATCTGGGCCAAAATACACCCTAAAAACACACTTTTAAAAAGTCCTCATACACAGAAAAGAAACATTTATTTGATGTATAATAGCATTGATATCCTCAACAGTCATTAGCTGTAGATAATAGGGTTGTCTATCGTTGTGTAACTGTCGCTTATGGTCAATTATCAAGCAGGTAATGACCGTTGCATTGGACATTAGTTCTTAAACACTGATAAGTGGCTTAAAATGTTTTGTATTCCCCAGTTGAGGGATTTAATTCAAACACTATGTTACTTAGGAGTGGATGCCTCCTCTATACTGTATGTCCGTTAAGAAAAAAATGAATAAAGGATTATTAAAAAGGTGGGTAAACATTTTATTTATTTACCCCAAAATCAAGAGGACAACCTGTAAAGAGGTTTCCAAGTCATACACTCCTGTTACCCCTTGATCCTGACCAGTGAGCACACATTTCCGGGTTCAGCTGTCTGACACCTGCACCCACAGTGATCAAAGACAGACGGATCATTTTGACAACTAAACCTTGTTGCCATTATGCCAGAGGTGAGAATTTCTCTGGCTGACAACTACGTTTGGCTGTGTTATACAGTCTGTGCTGTATTGAAACAAGAACGCTTCAGTGACAACTCTTTTTAGACCCAGACTTAAAATTCAAGACATCGATAATGCAAGTCTGATCTTGCTTAAAAATATACCAGTAATTATCTTTCCAGCTCATGTCCACCAAGCAGTGAAAAATCTGGCAGTTTTAAATGCATACGCAATTAACTGACCTAGATAAGTGATGTACATGTCTAGATAAATGTTATTTCTTGGCACCATATAATTAACATGTCATGGAAAGTGCTCTGTCCTTTGTAATTTTAATATAGGCCATTGTATAGCGCCTAATTGCAACTGTCTCCTTATTTAAGAATGATAACTAAGGTTTTTCTTAACTCCTATGCGCACTAGTAGCATTATCACTGGTCTCCTTTTTGTGCTAAATATTTTTCTGTTCTTGGTTTGCTTTTTATACTGTAATATACAGATATTTGAAAACGAATGGGGAGAGGAAACTGAGCGCTTCCTTCAAACCTACATGTACTGTAGTGTTGTGGCAGGATAAGTTACATTTACCGGAGTCAAAGTGTACACAGATAAACAGGAAAAAGGTAAAAGGCTTCTTGAGAATCGTGTTGCTCTAATGCAAAGTATAGAAACATTTTTTAAAGTCTTGATTACATCTTTAAAAAGGTGCCTTTGAACCCAAATAAACTCTTGTTCTTTATATTCCAAGTGGTGCATGGCATGTCACACTCTGAGACCACTCAATTACAGTAAGTCCTTCATTGATTCCTCTTGCTACTTCATCAACCTACCTCCTTAGTCACACCCAGGACTAATCACAAGCATACACACCAAACCACCTTCCTAACACTTAAAACACAGAACAGCTTTTTCAAATGACTGTGTATAGGTGTTGATCCGACCCTGATGAATGGAGAACAGCTGGCATGCTCTAAGAAAGCTAATCATTTTTAATAGGCTACTGGTAGTCTGGACAGGACAGCATTTACTACAAATACACAACCATCCAGAGTTTAAACTAATCTCTATTGATGCTGATGTGTGCAATGCATTAGGAAATAAATTGGAAATGAAAATGGTACATTCAATATCGGACTAATGACAAGATTTTTCCGTATATACGGAAGTATGATAATCAAAAAGCTATCCTAGTACTCTGATAACTTTGCAAATGTTTTAAAAAAAAAAAAATTAAAAAAAAAAAACAAATAAAAACACACCTTTTTCATGGAATGCCCCCCTAGGCTTGTGGACAAAGCCATCATTACATTACTGTCTTGCACCAAGTGGGGCGTGTAGATGGTTAAAATGAACAAGACACTGCCGGTTTTGTTAAGTGATTTTTGCCAATACACGAGAAGACAATGTTAAAAGGGCTATGCTCATGAACCTCCTGCTTTGAATCCACTGTGCAAATCAAATACAACTCCTGCTCTGTCTGCTCTCAAGGACGAAGCTGTATCTAGCTTCAAAATACCTTCTACCCCGAAACGCCTTGCCTCACGCCCACATGCAATCTCCTGAAAAGGTTGATGAATTGATTTCCTTGCCATTCAGAGTGTTGGTGGACCCCTGAATGACAACATAAATCTAATTTAATGGTCCCATTTGGGGTGACCTTGTCTCTAAGTCTAATGGTCAGGGGTCAGGGTTCATTCTTAAGAGCAAAACAATGGCCTTATCTTCCTGATGGTTCAAGGTGAGTCCTATTGAAGAAGTCCTGAATTCACTCCAGACTAATTGCTAGCATTCTCTATTTCTCTTCTACTGTGCAGCCAGTGTCTGCTGCTGAGGAGCCTTTATTTTGGTGCAGGAGTGGCAGAAATAGGGGCTGAAGTACTATCTCTTCATCCAGTGAGCAGGGATTTGATATTCCCCACATTTCTTCAAGCATCCTTTTGTGAGGGGATGACGGAGCAGCTAATTCTCCAAGACCAGACAATTCTTGGTTAAATTATCTTAGACAGCAAATTCTTATTCTATCCAAAACACACCTACACTTACACATAACCCCTTCAGAATCAAATCGAGTAGTATGTGATTTACTTTAGCCCTGCTACAGCAATAATCAATTGATCTTTATAGAGTCTCAATCGGTTTTCCACTGATCTCTATTGATTTTTAGAGTACGCCATGAAAATAAAATCGGTTTAATTGAGACTCAATCGTGCTCAGAGGGGCAAGGCTAATTTTCTGTGACCTCTGTCTTTTAATCAATCAACATGGCGCCTGTTGCCATGGAAACATCCCTCTCTAACGTGCTCGGTTATTTTCAGTGACACTTGAATTTGGTTTAAATTCTGTATGAAAGAAATAAGAATTAAAAACATACTCCATACATCGTTTTCGTATATGAGTAAATGCATCTTTGTTAATGTGTCTTAAATTCGAAGGAATACAGTATTTAATCTCTTCTTAGTGTGTGTCGCCAAGTAAGTTAAGAGAAAAAAGTATATATTTTGGAGAGTCCCACATATACAGCAGCATTCTCAACTAATTTCCATTAAAATGTAATCAATTGTTTTAAACAGGGGTAACTAACAGGCATAAATCTTTTGACTGCCATTCAACTTGAATGTTTGTAATCCTCAGTGGAGCCACAATTTCCCAATGGCCATATAGAGGCAGCGTGTTTTCTAAAGAGACCATGCTTTTTTATTTGTTGAAACACTGCTACAACCTTTATGTTGCTCAATACAGTGTCCTGCAAAAATAGAGAGCGGACCAATATTAGCAATTAGGCCTATGATGCCTGATCTTGTATTTATGAAGGACGTTTGGAGAGACAGAAAAAGTCAAGACCTCTCGTCAAAGGCACTGAAAAGGTTTCATCAGATTGAACCAAGTGCTGTCTCAGTGACACATACACACATTGCTATGGAGGTAAACAATGCAGACTTGTCTAGTGCGTCATTAAAGAAAATCTCCCAGTGCTTCAGTCCTCTCTGCTGTAAAACTGCACAAGAGCAGAAACCTACTGCAAAAAAGATATCCCAGCTGTTACATGGAGGGGTGCTTCCATTACCTTTGAACCTAGCTCCTTTAAAAACTACTACAGCAAAACAAACAGGATCCCCACACAATAACTACAGTTTGCACCTGCAGAACAGATAACAGAGTTCACAAGGCAGTTTATTATTATTATTTTTTAATTTCTTTCCCAGACCCTTTCGAAGTTGAAACGGGAGATGTGTGAACAAGATGAAATATTAAAATACAGCACAGCCTCAGAGTTACAAACCCCTTGGAAATGGAGGTTGCTCGTAAGTCTGAAATGTCTGTAACTCTGAAAATGAGTTTTCAATGGTTTTAATAAATGTGTACACCTGCCTGCTATCTACACCCTCAATCTGAAGAATACTACAAGGATACAGCACAATAATGCAATACTCATATTGTTATGGTTCTAAAGTCTTTAAAACAGTACCATTGAAATCGTAACTGCAGCAAAAACACAGATTTCAACGTCCAGGAAAACCTGGGTCAATGATGTGCTTGTTTTTAAACAAAATGCATTTGTGCAGCTTGTCATTCAACCTCTTTTGACTTGTGCTTTGTTTAAAAGTAAAATATTCCCGTAAAATTCCCCATACTTGCTTTGAAATCTGCCTCACCTTTCTGAATACATTTGTTGGTACAGTAATTTTGACTTCTCCATGATCAGCACGCTGCTTGTGTAGGAGCGCCTATCTGGTTGTATTGCATGCCTGACTGAGTGATTGCATACTTCCGGTTGAAAGTGGGGGTTCGGTAGACCGGTCAGTTCATAAGTTTGGTGTTCGTAACTCTGGGTTCTGCTGTACTTCTAAAATATTCTTCTTCAAAAGGAGTCATTTACCAGGCACAATCAAATACTAAACAGTCGCTACAGCAATGTCTTAATTAAAACAAATAAAAAAACATAATTGGATTAGACAAAATATTTCACAAGAATAATGATATCAAAGTGAATATTGAGGCCAAAAAATTTAAATTATTCTTGGATATGACATTGGCTCTGTATGCTTTAGAAAAAAAATTGTGTTTGCCACTTTTTTCTGCTAAATAAGACCATATTGTATGTAACAAAGATGAAAGGTCACAATGTCATCATAATTCAAGAGATAAAAAAAACAAAAAAACAAACAAAAGGCAATTAATTCCAGTATTGGCACATTCAGAACCACTCAGAATGATGGCAAACATCATACAAAGGGAATAGAAGGGTTAAAAGAAATCCATAACCGTTTTAGCTATGTAGCTTTTAATAGCTCCCATTGTGTTGTGTACAGTACGTGCAGAGCATACTCTGCACAGAACCTGGCTTGCACATGCAGTGGAGTGGAATAGGTTATGCCAGGGCTGCTGTCCAATGCATGGCTCTTGATTTGGAGGTGAATGCTAGACATTAAGAAGTTTTTGGTAGAAGCAAGTCAAAAAATGCAAAAACAAATGAAGACAAACCAAAAACAAGCCAGTGTTTAACTTGTGAAATGACCCATGTCTGATCTTCAGCTCTTTGACAGCAGCCAGGAGCCCTGTTGTCAGTGGGGTTAGGACATTTTAAGTTCTACTCTAATGATTAAAATGTGGTACTTCACCTTTAAAAGGGTTCTATGGATTGTACGCACTTGTCTGGCATTGTTCTGAACACCAAGTCATTTTCAAATGGTGGGGGGGGAATCAGAGATAACTCTTTCTTTCTTTCTCTCTCTCCCTCTCCCTCTCGGACACAGTAAATCTGCAGCGTTGACTGGAGCCGCAGGTGCAGAGGGCTCGTTTGGAAGACAAACAGCCAAGCAGGGCGACAGGCGATGCCTCACAGTGATCAGCCATCATGAGGATGACAGGTAAGCACTCATCTGAGGGACTAGAGGAGGAGATTGCATGCATCTCCCAACAACCAGGGAGACTCAGGGTGCCATGTGTTTTACTTGTATTATTGAAGGAGGCGTTCCATATTTCAGGGGCATTATTAAATCAGAAGGGACAGACATTTGTGCACAGGCTATTCTACATAAAATGTCCTATAAGGTTTAATGGTAGCGTAGACATTTTTAAGAACAATGTTTAGAACCAATGCTGAAAACATCAGCTGTGGAAATGTTTCCTATAAAATATTTATCAGTATAACAAAAACGCTCCTATTTCTGTTTTGTTTCCTAACTTTAAAATGACACATATTACCTATTTTTTCATGTAGTAAGCAGAGTGAGGGACAAGCAGTTTCCATATAGCTAAATCTACATTTGGGTGGATAGAAACAAACTGGACCACGAACAAAGGGTAATCCATGGAGAAATGCAGCAAAACGATACCCAAGATCTGTACTTAAATCTGCAGCTCTAACAATCCCTGACTCTTCTCTTTGCAACTCTCTGTTTCCTTTTCTATTTTTAAATTCCAGCTTGAAAGGTGCAGATCTGACAGCACTGGAGGCTGCAGCAACGCGCTGTGTCCACAGAGCTGTGGAAGGGATGTTTTGTTGCAAGAAAGTCTGCAAGCTTATTGCAGTCCCACGTGTAACCTTTTTCTTTTGTTCTTTCATTTTCTTTACCCTTTTAAAACCCTTGAACTTCACTACTCTTGAATGGACTGACAGTGAGGCTGTTCGGTTGACTGCATCAGCAGAATTTAACACATCCCAGGTAAGCTCCCCCATCCCCACCCCACATTTTGTGTAATGGACTTGCATCAGGGATCTTTTATTTATCGCACAATGTTTCCACAAAACGTTAGGACATTTACACAGTGTGTGCTGTACATGGCAGGGCATTCCTTTTTTTGTCCAATCCTTGCATGTCGATTGTTTCTCCCAGACTGCATGACCTCTGATCTACACAGATAAAATGTGCAGGCAGTGTGGTCTCATGGTGAAAGCTAAGGGCAAGCACATATTTGTCATCATGGCTACAGAAACACCCCAGACTCTATTGTTTTTATAGCGTGGATGACAAATCTGTGCCTGCCCTATGGTTTAACCATTAGACCGCACTGCCTGCCAGCCCCTTTCACAACTAGTGTGCCATTCTTCACTGCAGCTCATTGGGAAGTGAAGAACACACAGGATAGTTTCACTGGGGGTACCAACAGAGCCAGAAGGTTTTTAGAGGAACCATTTTCACAATGCTTAAATCTCAATGAAATCATCCAGTAATAACAAATACCTGTACTGGTGTTTTTGTTACTAACGCAATACAGTTTAGAAACCCAGAAGTTGCACTGATACAAGTCAATTTGACAACGTTTTGTTTTTGGTTATGTTATGGCATGTAGCGCTTTTTAATTCTAATAATCCCTTATTTACTAATACTTTGCAGTTACAATAGTACACCTGTTTCAAGATACATAATCTTATGCTGGGAACATATCAACCCTCTACATTCTAATTTCTCAAAAAAGTCAGAAACCCAATTATGTGACATTGTCGTTTTACAGTCATTCCCTCCGATAGACCAAACACTGAAAATTGCTGCAAATACAATACTGCTGCTCTCCCGAGCTTCAGCAGAACACCATCCATAATCATTTGGGAAAAAAAAGAGGCAGCGAAAAATAGCAACACTGTCATCACTATGTCAAGATAACAAGATTAGGGTCCGCTATGGATTTCCATCAAGAACACTGCCATGAGTTACTTAACCACCTCCACATGTCTGTGTTTTTGGCAGGCAAGGAGACAACCACCCTCACTGGCAGGGTCCTCCAGCACTCTGGGCTGAGAGCTTTGACTGCATCTCCATAGAGCCCGGTAAGAAAAACACAGGTATCCCCTCACACACAGTTCATACACACTGCCACACACTACACACATACTGGACCTTACACATTCTTCTAAGGTTAAACACCCAAACTGTAACATATTCAGACAGAAACTTCATTATAAATCTGAACTTTGTGCTTTCAAGCTGAAGTTGGGCAGAACTATAGAAGCTTATGGAGCATTTAACACTGTGCATTTGAAAAGTGAGTGTAAGGACTTTTTCCTTCCAGTCTTTCTTGTGATAACACATTCACTAATACAGCATACTGTACGTAGCACATAACAGGTTTTACAATTTCAAAAGATTTGTCTGCTGTAAATTTCTGTCAGGTTAAATTTTGTTTATTAATGTCCACTGGGGCGCGAGGTTGATACCACTGGATTTTAACCCAGGTCTCCAGAGGTGAAAGAGGGTAGCGTGTTAGCCCGCCGAGCCACCCGCTGCTTAATCTTTGATGAGACTTTGCCTTGGCTCCAAACCACATTCAATTCCAATAAATCCCCCGTCATCAATAGCAGGTGCCCAATACAGCACCAAGCACTTTGTGGGCACTCACCATGGATAACTAATACCTGAAAAAATGTGCCGCTTCCTAGTTGGGTATTGAAAAGACCAGGGAAAAGTAATGTTGTTCACTGCCCCCCACCCCTACCAAAAAAAAAAGTAAAAAAAAAAAAAAAAAAAAAGATACCCAGCTACGAGGTATGAGCAGCTCTCTCCTTATTCCAGGGAAGTAGTACAGTTTTTGCTGGAGGGGGCAATTATTCCAAGCGCTGCCATGGAGATGTGCTGTTGTATCCCAGCGTCTCAGCCTGCCTCTCTTTAATCACTGACGTCAGCACTGCTGCCTGCATCCCCTGGGGAATTCTGATGTTTAGGCAGCTCAGTAATAAAGCAGGGCCAGGCCTTAAAGGGATGGTAGTGAGTGGGAGAGAAGGGAGACCGGGAGCTTTTTGGCAGCAGAGACAACAAGCTGAGGAGACAGAGTTTGAGACACCTAGGGCTGACAGCATGCTGAGATCAGGGAAATCCAGGGCCAGGCCAAAAACACATCAAGCAATTTATCAAATCAGACTGATTAATTTATTCATTGATTTTTTAAAAATTTAGTAGGTCGCCAATTGATTGTTACCCTATTTTTCTCCCAATTTGAAATAGCCAATTTTATTATTTTAGGCTCAGCTCACCGTTACCACCCCTGCGCTGATTCGGGAGCGGCGAAGACGAACACATGCTGTCCTCCGAAACATGTGCCGTCAACCGACCGCTTCTTTTCACTCTGCAGGCCTGCCATGCAGCCACCTCAGAGCTACAGCATCGGAGGGACAACGCAGCTCTGGGCAGCTTACAGGCAAGCCCGCAGGCACCTGGACAGCCTACAGGGGTTGGTGGTGCAATGCGAGCTGAAGACACCCTGGCCGACCTATGCCCTCCCGACCCGGGCGGCACTCGGCCAATTATGCGCCGCCCCTTGGAAACTCTCGTCCACGGTCGGCAGTGGAATAGCCTGGACTCGAACCGGCAACCTCCAGGCTATAGGCTATTTTGTGGATGTCATACAAGAACTACACTTAACAATGGAGAATAGCCTTAACAGACATAATTCACAGCTCCAAGTACAGTACATATAGGGAACATCTTGTCCAGTGCTAAAGGTTTAGGATTTTGGCCACTGTAGCATGTCTTTTGCTTTTCACAATATGTTGCAGATGCTCGCTCGGTCCGTAAAGTTGTGCTTACTTTTTGGTGGTAAATATAAGCATTGTAGTTTCATTGTAGTTTCCCTCATTGTAGTGCCAGCGAAATAATCGTGGCCAATTAAAAGAACAAAGTTATGCAGTTAACCTTTGACTCGCTTTCCTAATTTGTTGTTAACTGAACGTTCATACCAGTGTCATCAACACTCCCGCTCCCAAAGCAAAATATAAAGTACAACATGGCGAGTCGACCCTACATTTAACACCAGAGCAAAAGAAAAAAATCTGCATGTATGCATCTGAAAATAAGAAAGCAAGTCAAATGTTTTCTCACCATAAGGGAATCTTCCATAGATTGCATTGGATCTCTGATCAACCAGTGGGGGTGGAGTGTTGTCGTTTATGTTTCCTTTTCTGTACTGTTTAGTTTAGTCAATTCTTCCTTTCTGTATTATTTTAGTTTAGTTGTTGCACCTTTAATTTTTCCTTTTAGTTTTATTTCTAATAAAACTGTTCCTTTTGTATTCACTAGAAACATTGTCTAGTCTAATTATTTCGATAAAGGTCGGATTCTACATGACTTGAATTCAAAACAAGGTATCTTATTACAATTTAAACTAGTCCAAATACAAATATACTTTGCACACTACACTAGTTTTAAAAAAGATTAATCTTTTATTAAAAAGGCCTGGACATACTGTAATTATATAACTAAAAAAATAAAACATTTGAATTTATTGCAAACATAGAAGGTTGTGTGTGGGTTTTTTTTTTTGACCCTCACAAAAACATCACCCTCGCTTATTGCCCGTTTTTGCTCATGACCCTTACCTGGCGGTATAAAGAGGGTTGACTGTACTTTGGACGCATTAAGGTTGCAGTCGTACTGCAGAGTAAAGTGAAAATACACACTTCTGTTTAGACTAAATGTTTAAACAAAACACATAGACATGAATTTGCTGTGTTTGTATTTGCTTTGGACTGTCCTACTGTTACATCTTCCAACGTCAGCTGCTCAAAGCCAGCCTCAGCTAGCAGCAATTTACAATCTTTACCCAACACTGCTTCTGCTTACACTTATTTAGCACAACTGGTGTAGGAGAGGAGTTTTAATCTCAAGAGCCTATGTTGGCTTACACCATTTCAACAATAATTAATACTTTAAACAATGTTATAATCATTTAATTGAACTGGGTGACAGGAGAGAAGAGGCTCACATGCCAGAACCTGTCAAAAGCAATTTGCTTATTGATACAGAAATAGTTAGTTAGGGCATCTCCCTGTCATGACGGGCAAGATTACACTGATAGAGAACAAATAGCAAGCGCTGGGTTGGCAGGTGCTTCCGTATACAAGAACAGTTGGAATAGCAGGAATAGTGTCTAAAGTAATGACCCCAATGGACCTTTCTGGGAACTTTACGGTAGACTTGCAATACATTGACAGTGTTATGGCAGGTGTTTTTTTTTTGGTTAGAAACTATGAATGCTTGTTGAACAATAAAAAATATAACCTATCAAATCACTAAAATCTGGCATGATTGGTGAATGGAAGGACTCTTTTTTTTCGTAACTTGTTAGCCACAGGAGGCCTTGGACCGGCAGAAGAACACTGATGTGCCTTTAACTTTGACAGATGTCAGTTAGAACGATTTATAACTGTCGTTGCCGTGTTGACGGGAGCTGTCAGGCTCAGGGCAATCCATGTGCGCCAAAAAAAACACTGACTGAGAAAGAACAGCTAAATATTTACATTGCCAAAAAAAGGACAAAGATTTATTTAGCCGCTGATGCAAAACTCAAATAATAATAATATGCTAACATCATAGGCTCTCATACATTCACCCAAACTGCACTGCCAAGAATGGAATTAAGACTCCCATTGCATAGCAGTTTGATCCATTCTTGTTTTACTAGGAGTTTAATAAGACACAGTTGAACTTGTTATACGGTATATGCTGTGGCTAATCAAGCTCATAGTAAAACCTGGAATGGGTGAAATTCAAATTGATTTGATCCCAAATTGCAGTGTGGTGACTCAGAAAGCAGACAGTAATCAAACTAACACTAACTAACTAACTAACTACAATCTATAAAAGTTGTCAGGGACTGTGTTCTATAGAGGTCACACACTGACTGTGCCGTTCAGCAGTGGATGCACAGTAACACTGCCTCCACTAGTGACAAAGCTGCAGCCTTCAGGTGCCGGATTACCGAGCTGCTGTCTGTCAGCTCTGCTATCAATCATTTTCCAAACGACCTCTGATTTTATAATATGTTTCCTGTACAGCAGCCTGTCTGACACAAAACCCAAAGTGATGCTGCAAATGAATATTATTAGTCAAAGCAGCGCCAGAGAAGGCACTCTTCCATTAGCTGTAAATACATAAAGGAACCCAATGCAACCAGCTCTCGCAGGAGTGTAGGATATGGTGACAGGAGGAAGGGACTACAGTAAAATTACGTTTTCATTTTGTGACACTGGGAGGACGAGAGCTTCAGATTTAAATAATTAATTAGTCTTATAAGGCCACAACCACAAGTTTCAACATGTCTAGTTTTGGCTGAATAAACAATATCCATATTAAATGTATACTCCATGTGATATTTAAAACATTATGTATGGTTTAGATGGAACAATCATCTTTTCACATGTTAGAATATGCATCTCCATACACACTAACATGGAAAAAACATCCTATAATGTAAACAATGGCAACTAAAAGAGGATCTTTAAAAAGCAACATGTCTTAAATTGTAGTAGAGAGCGAGCAAAGCAGTCCATAAACTGAGGTTAAGAGATGCAAATGAACGAGCACAAGCCCATTAGCACAACCATGTGTGGTGCACGTTCCGGGTGTTACCAGTTTTTTTGGTCCAAGTCTTGTATTTAAAAAAAAATACTGCCTTGCAAATGGGATTATGCCCTCATGTTCTGATATTGAAATCGGTATCAGCAAAGTCATTCTGGCTATGGCTGGCTTGTTTGATAAAAAAGGAATGTCACCATGGGTAATTAGGGTTAATTATGCGGGGAGCGCAGAGGAAGGAGCAGGCAGGAGATATGTAAACTATCTGCTAGCAGAGCTTGTCGGTTCTTCTGACAGAGAGATCGCTTATGTGGCAGCAGGGGAGATATCGCTGCATGGGAATTGGGAGAAAAGAAATACATTTAAGAAATTCATTAGCAGTTAATTTGCAAAAAGGATGTTGGAGATAAAATTAACGAGAATAAACAGAGAACATAAACAAGACTTAAAGTTTTGGTTGCCCTTCACTGAATGATAAATATCTCAGACTGCTCACTTGTCACTTCTCCTCTCCCTGACGGACTCAGTATTGGCACAACAGTGATGTCTTTCCCATATTGTTTTCTAAAACTTCATAAAGAATTCAAAACACTGTAACTATGTAGCAGATAATACTCTATTCACCCTACCTATATAATTTGCAATCAACACATTTTTAAAAAGGGATTCTGAGTGATAGTTAAACCCATGGTTTCAACATGTGCTAATTGTGCATTATTTAGGCAATGTGGATAAGATATTTGTTACTGGGAACTGTTCAATTAATCTAAAATGTGGCAAATGTAAATACTGAAGTTCTTTGGCATTTTAAATAGTTGCACAGACAGAAATACAATATACCAAAGTGTCTCATGTGCATTGTTAGATTTCTAGTTGCTTGGTACACAAACATAGTATTTAAAATCAGACTGTACCAGTGAATCTGCATACCTACAATTACTTACATTAGCCACACCTGGGTTAAAACTCAAATGTCTACTTGCTTTTTAAATAATAAAGTTATCAATGAATATATTCTATTACTATTTATAATATGCACATGCATGTTTTCATGCATATTATTTGAAGAGTCTATACATTTGTTGTGCTTTTGAATATTCTATTGCTCTTCTAAAAAACAGTGGAGTTACTCTTTATTCCTGATAAACTCACAGCTAGTATTCCCTGTTCAGACTCTCATATACACTCACTTCAGATTAGTGTCTCAAATTCCACACACACACTGTGTTCAGTCCCAGCTAACTGCCTTCTGTCCCTCGCTCAGTCTGAGTATCTTTGATTTCAACTCCCAGTGCTGTGCCTGATTCTATACCAGTACAGTAATCCATTTTCCCCAAAATAAAAATCGTTCTCACCTGTCTGTTTATAGACTTCTCGCTACAGTGATTGCACCTTCGCACAGTACAGTGAAATCAATGAATTTCATTAAAAATACTCCTACAAACATCATACTGTTCCATTCATAATACAAAAATCACATTCTGGGCCTCCAATTGTCACTACATTGGCTGCATTATTTCCAGCAGAGCGAATTTGGTTTTCAAATTGAAAAAGCCACAACTCCCTGCTAGTCCCAGATGCCCATTTATTTCCATTTCCACTCTCTTGTTTCCAGTTGGGCTCTTCTTGGTGCCTGTCATTCCCAGTTCATTAATTATTGCATTTGTTCAATACATCTTGGTCAGCAATTTGAGGAAAAGGTCTTTTTTTTTTTTCTTGTTACACATCCATACACCTGACATTCTGGCACACTTACCTCAAATGTCACCTTTTTAAAATGCTAATGAACTTGATCCCCGGCTCAGCCATTAACTCTGTGTGTCACCTTGGGCGAGTGTTGTAACAAGTACAGCTAATTTGACAGTTTGGTTTAGCGGTTCGACAAGGCCTAAGAGCCAAGAGGATCCAGTGTTATCACTGCATACTGCTGCTGACTCTGTGTGATAGAACTGCCTTGTGTGTTCAGTCCCACTCCAACTGTTTGGAGTTTAAACTATTAAACATCCAAGTGTAAAATGTTTATTATGTTATTTTACATAAAGTTTTTTTTTATTTTTTTAATTCATATACACAAATGTTATACACATTGGTTATTTTTCTATTGGCTAAAAACATAACAAAATGTAGTTTAAATGCTTAAACCAGTTTATTAATTACGTTTAAACATTTAGTCACTGGTTCACCCGACATTGCCTCTCTGCTGAGCTATCTGGTCGCCATTGTTTCTCTATAGATCTGCATCAGACAATAAACAGATACTGCATGGGTCTCAAATTCATGAGCTGACTTGATTTCAGGTCTGGTGCTGCAGAAAAAAAGTGATACACGGTGACCGTAAAACACAGGATCAGACGTCACCACTATCCACCACTTGTAACATTTCTTTGATGTTATCCTTTCATCTTCTTGTTGAGGAATTCTAAGTTTCAACTGAAAACTGGGGATACATCAAAGTAAGAACAGAAAAAGAGCAAAGTATTTAAATCAACCCAATCTGCTGGACACTATTCTCTTTACAAATTAATTATGCTAGGAAACCAGTATGAGTTTAATATTGCAAACTGTGAATAATGCTACTCATTCTTGCAAAATCCACAACTAAAGTATGCGTCAATCCGATATTAATGATTCCTACAGTAATTACACTAAAATTGGTTTGATTGCTAATGAGCCTCCCTATACTGATCTATTTAATAAACAACTGTTGCTCCCACCATTTTATTTATAAACTCCCACTGTTGAAGCAAGAGCTGTCTATTAAGATCAAAGAGTGGCTAAGTGGAGCGCAGGAGGGGGTAAACAAACTGGACTGTCAAGGACCGCTAAAATGTTCATCAACTACACCATCAACTACACTTATTTTTGTGTTCTACAAAAAAATAAGAGTTTGGATGGATGTAGTAAATGGATACCAACATATTATATTACATGCAGCTTTAAAACTGTTCTGATACAGCATAATCCTCCAACTGTTGGGCTTTAAAAAACTGAGGGAAGGGGGAAAGAAAGCCTGGAGTGTCTGGTAAAGCCACAGCAGGCGCGCATTGTTACTAAATGAATTTCAACAAGACAAGTCCCCCAGGTGGCTCCAGATCGCAAATCCGTTCATTTTCAAGTCCTGAGCAGAGGACATCTCACAGAGAGCAAGAGTGAGAAGAGAGCCCAGAAGACAGGTTGCTCAGGAGTGCTGAACAACAGACTGCTGAGAGGAGACGATAAACAGGGAGATTAAAGGGATGGGAAGGGAGGGAACAGAGGGTAAACAGAAACAACCTGCGATGGTGTGTCGCTGTGTGTTATGAATAATACATTGTACGGATAGGCAGGTATAGTGCAGTGGCGTGCTGTCAGGACCTTCAAGGTATTCTCTGCTGACCAGACAGTGCCAAGTAAACCGTCAGTCAAATGACATTACGTTGCCTCACTCACTTGCGTATAGTGTGCTTGCTTATACTATGAAACATACTACTCTAATTATTATTTGTTCATTTGTCTGATGCCTTTATCCAAGATGATTTACAGGGTTTACTAGAGGTTTTTTAAGAGTCTAGGGGTTTCCTGAAGGGGATGTGATCAGCCACTAAGAGATCTGCATTTCCCCCGCATAAGTCTAAAACAACGACTAAACGCTAGAAAAAAAACAGTTGAGGGTATTCTCCGTTTCAGTTGAAGGTCTTGAGTGAGTTTAACCAATAGGCGAGTCGAAGAATGTTTGACCAATCAGGAGTGAGCAGAGGCGGGCCATAAATCTCCCAGGGTATTCTCTGCCTCACTTGAAGGCCCTACTTTAGCAACCAATGGGAAAGTCAAAGCTCTGACAGCTGACCAAGCATTAGTGAGCAACCCCAAAACATGAATATTCCTTGGTTAGCACTGCAGTTAGGAGGATAGCTGGATTTCGCACGATATTGCTTATAAATATACATTGATAAATACAAATACCTTTAAAACATCTAATTATTTTGAATTTTATTTTACACTAAAATAAAAATGAGAAAACCGAGACATCATAGTCAATTTGGTTACAAATCCTTTTTCAAGGAGAACTTTCTCTGAAAAATTGAAGATTGTTAAAAAAGGGAGATATACACCACAGATCCCCGAGCTTTCAAGAATTCAAATGATGAAAGGTATCTGTGGCTTACAGGTAGCTGCCACTTAAAAAAAGGAGGGGGGTGAGGGGGGGTTGTTGCGACGACTCTGTTACCCCAGTCCATTTTGTCATGGCACGCCACTGGTATAGTGTATAGACAAAACATTGAGTGGGATTTTTAACAGGTCTTTAAAATCATGTAAAGCACAAGGGAAGGGTAATTTCATTATAAGATGCAGACTGCATTAAAATCAATTGAATAGACCAAAAAGTTAATTGTGTAGATAGCCCTTTGATAGTTAACTATACAGGGACGAAAATAAGACTCCTACTGCAGAACAGTTTCACCCATTCCAGGTTGTATGATGAGCTTGACTAGCCACAGCGTATAGGTAACAGGCTCAGGTGTGTTTTCTTAAACTCATGGTAAAACTAGGAATGGATCAAACTGCTGTGCAATTGAAATCTTATTCCCATCCCTGCTATACAAACGGGAGGCGCATTAGCAACTGTTTTTTTTTTTTTTTTAAGAGCCAATTTCAAGTGATTTAAAAGACAACCCAGCACTTGTGTAACTCAATTTAAAGAGATATCATTTACTTCACCTGTAACGGCAACTCTGGCTGTGTTTCCATGGCAACCATCCCCTCTGAATAACAAACAATATGTGGGTCTATTGAAGAAAATAAAATAAAACCTAACTCTCTTTTTGAGTAACAGTAGCTACCTACTGTAACGAACTGTGCTATGCATTTACATTACCCAGTGGTTGCCAACTCTGGCCCTCAAGATCCAGTCCAGATATTTTATCCAATCAGAGCGTAAATTATTTAATTGTTAATTAAACAGACTAAGAGTCAATTAAATAATTTGGGACTTCACTGGAACAAAGTCATGGACAGGAAGGGACCTCGAGGGCTGGTTTAACCTATTGATTAAAGCTGTAGAAATCTCAAATCATTTTTCTAGGTAGCGCATTTCAACACGTCTCAACCCCCGAAGGAAGGACTCTGAATAAACTGGTGCTGCGGCTGTGACAGGTCCTGGAAAGATCGGGAGTGAGACTTCACAATCCTGAGGGGAAAGAGCAGGGAAACTGTACATAGCCCTCACTTCCTCACAACTCAGTCCCACGTCCAATTTTACACTCAAGAGCACAGCATTACATTTTCAATAAGGGTGGAAATTGCTCCGGTTCAAATATCACTCCAGAGAGGCCAAAGAGCGCATTCAGCTAAAATCCCTCAAACACACTTTATTTAATTCAATTGAAAAAACTTTAGAGCAGAAGCAATAACCCTGTGTTGGCAACTAAATATAAAAACAAAAGCTATGCTTTATCAACACAATATCAGTGTCGCTAGAGCCACTTTACCTCTATTTACTAATGAAAAACAGACCATCTTCCGTCATCTTTCTACTATGACAAGCAAAGAAATATATTTGGATATTCTTTAATTTTTAATCACATAGCATGGTATTACAATCATATGAACTGTAGGTAATAAATAGTGTGTCCCACCAAATAAATACAATAATTGACTTGCTCATGCAACCATTTCTTTCCAGTTTCTTTCTAACCGGTTTATTACCCTCTGAAAATGGCCTCTAGGAGAAAAAAACTGTTTCGCAGTGGAATGTTTTATTTATTTGGTCAGTCAAATGATTACATTTTGCTATCTCTTCCTGGCATACAGTATCCTACCTTATGTTTGATACAAATACATTAATATGGGCTTGTGATCATATATATATATATTTCAGATACAAGTCTCAGTACTACGTTTCTGTCTGTGCAATTCATTTATGTGTTTAATGCGGCCGGCTTTAATTACTTTTCTTACATTGCTACAGGCAAGATGTGTTTAAAAATGTATCTAATGACCTCATTCAGCATCCTCGCATTCTCGCAGGAGTCACAGATCAAACACACAGGCCTTCATGCAGACTCACAGAAACGTACGCACTTCTCTGCAAAGCTTTGACTGGAAGTCAGGTTTACAGTACAACTTTTAAAAATGGGTTTCTACTGCCAGGATCAATCCAAAACAGACATTTTAGGATTTGCGGTTTATAATCAGTTCAGAAACTGTGGTCTGTGGCTTAGACTACTGTATAATAAAAAACAAATGGGTTCTTGTGAATTCAGTGATCATGAAAGGTGAGGGGCATTAAGCACTGGCTACAATCACTACTAGAATGTCTGAGCTGAGCACTAGAGATGCAATCAGCAAACGATTTCCTATTCGAACAACGACTTATGGATGCATTGAGAACACCATTAGTCAAAAAAAAAAAGCCTTCAAATACAACTGAAAAAATACATGTTCATATGATTATACATAGTAATGTTTGCATTCAGAAAACGTTATTTAAAAAAGGTAAGAAGAACAAATATGTAGAATCTTCACAAAAGCAGATACTGCCAATTGTGCTAAACTGTGTGCTGGTGCTGTGTTGTGTTGTGGAAAAATAAATGAAACCATCAAAGTCATATCCGCTAGGGAGGTGATCCTGATTCAAAGCTGCAGGTGAAAGGCATGACAAGCGTGGTGAATTAGCATGTTAGCTTTGCTTTACAACAAAGATAATACTGCGCTGGAGAAGGTATATAGCTGAAAAGTGATCCCAGGGTTATAAAGATAAGAGTCAAGAGAACAAGTTCATAAACAATGGAAAAGGAGGGGATTTATTGAAAGTGTACTAAATCACACTCCGCGTGGAGTGCAGGATGCGCCCTATAGCCTGGAGATCACCGGTTCGAGACCAGGCTATTCCACTGCCGACCATGGACGGGAGTTCCCAGGAGGCGGTGCACAATTGGCCGAGAGCCGCCCGGGTGGGGAGTGCTTAGGTCAGCCAGGGTGTCCTTGGCTCACCACACACCCGTGACCCCTGTAGACTGGTGGGGCGCCTGCGGGCCCGTCTGTAAGTTGCCCAGAGCTGCGCGGTCCCCAACGCTGTAGCATTGAGGTGGCTGCATGGTGGGCCTCCAGAGTGAAAAGAAGCAGGCGGCTGATGGCACACGTTTCAGATAACGTCTTCGTCTCTCCTGAGTAAGCGCAGGGGTGGCAGCGGTAAGCCGGGTTGAAATACAAAAAATTATTGGGTTTTCCAAATTGGGGAAAAAAAACGAGAAAAAATAATTGCTGATTCCAAATTAAAAAAAAAAAAAAAAAATTACTAAATCCTTAATGGTGTAGACGATAACGTCAACTGAAAAAATGAAGGCAAAAAAAGCAAGTCTTTGATCTTGGAACTGTGGATATGGCCAGAGGCATCGACGGGAAATGGAAAAAAGTGAACAAATTCACTTGGGAGGGTGTTGACTAGGTAGGGTCTAGAGGCTTAAATATTGGGGGGGGGGGTTACACAAGAGGTAATGCTATCCGATGGGGAAATCTAAATCTAAAAAGTCCTTCAACAGCAGCTTCTAGTACAGACACAGTTGGAAATGGTTTTGGTGCAAAAAGATGATGATATCCCATGTTTTTACACTACAGAACAATTTAATGAATATATTGTTAACTTAATTTATAGTGTGTCAAAGTATTTTTTCCTCCTGATTTAGCACTCCATCACCTATCTTTTCAGTTGGGATGCTCTGTTGCTTGAGCTGGGATTTCACAGTTGTCCATGATACCTTTCCTCTGCAGGGTTCAGGTGTAAATAAATGGCCACAGCTACCACTGTGCAGGGACCAAAGAGCTCCAGTCAAATAAGGAATAAGGTTAAAATAAGGTTAAATAGTTATAGTGGTCAACATTATTGCTCCAAGAAAACTGTGCGGGTAGGGGTGCTAAGGAAATACTGTTATAAATTGAGCTTTAATTCAACCACAAATCGGTGGATGACCTTGTGACATAGGATAAGGTTTAAAACCAAACACTTACAGTATCTCTCCCTTGATTGTCCATTTAGTTATTACAACAGGGAACAAAATAATAATCTTCTTGTGATTGTCCAACCTCTCAAACAGAGAACTACTTCAAGACGAAACCCTGCCACGTCAGGCTTTGTGGGCTACTTGCACCATTGCAGTCACCTTAGTGCTATTGTGACGTCACGCCATTGATTTGTTTTAGTAGCTCAGGGGTTAAACAAATCAATTAAAAAATAAACAGCTTAAAGTAAATAATCCAATGTACCTACATTGTTTTAACACAAATGGCAAACTGGAATCGACAGTATATATTATCCATTTCAATACAGTCTCTAACTTACAGGCTTGTGGCAAAAATGGAATAAGCACATTGTAGGTGTTACATGTTTGAGTATTGGTTATTGGTTATTACCATGGAATAAGTGACTTACAGCAGGATGAAAAAGTGGTTTAATTAAAACAGGATATATACTCGTATTGAATGTGGTATAAAAAGGTCTGAACAGTCCGATTTGCAAGCGATACAATTATGAAAATCCTGATTAAATTCAGCAGTCTGTAACCTCTCTGGCCCACACATTTCATTAAAAAACTTTATTAAAAATCTGGCACACACGCTGGCTTGTCCATTCACTTTAAACTGTCATCTAAAATAAGTCATTTTTATTTCAAGCTGGGCCCATCTGGTACCATTGCAAGCAAAACGAACCAATAAAACACACACACACACACCAATCAGGATCAGATAACTGGCCTTTATCAGATTATGGCCTGGAGAACCTACAATAATTACGGGATCGTATGGTAGAGGATACCATGTAATTACAAAAAAACTGCTGGATGCAACCTAATTGTTGAGACAGTAAATAAAGCACCCCATAGGGTTTTACTGCCAACTACACTGGTATTAAAAAGGGACTATGTGGAAAATGAGAAGCAATTGGAACCATTAAATAATTACAGAGCTCCTTGGAGACTGTATTTAGATTGCACGTGTGGTTATGCAGCAAATAATTATTTTTTTTTTATTTGGAATGCCTCCCAGGCTAGCCTGCAATTTAGTTTGACGACAGGACCAAACAAATGCAGTACCAGGGATGGAAATAAGACCCCTATTGCACATCAGTTACCCCCTTTCCAGGTTTTAAAATGAGTCTGATCAGTCACAGTGGATAGGTAACAAACAGGTGTGTCTTGTTAAACTCACAGTAAAGCTATGAATGGATCAAACTGCAATGCAATGACACAGTCTTACTGCCACCCCTGCACTATTATCCTTTTTTGTATTCTGAACATGAAAGGCATGGTGTAATTGTTTAGTTGTAGCATCTATTCTGTAGCACGGACCACTAGTTATTGGGTCTGCAATTCTCTGAAAGAGTAACTACCTTCACATTACATTATTTTTAATGCCCCTTTATCTTTACATGATAGTTGTGATCATTCTAGATGGTCCGTATTGTACTCACTCATCTGTCTTTTCTTCCTGTGCCTGTGTTAAGGTGGCCACTGTTCAGAAGCTGCTCTTCAGCTCTAACTGCCACAGACATGCCACACAAGCTGGGAATGCCAATATGTCTTTGTTCTGAAGTGCCGTTTAGTGCCAGCAATACAAACGTAGGTGTTCGCTACAGTACATTATTATTATTATTATTATTATTTATTTCTTAGCAGTACATGGCTAATGGCCTGTGTTACCAATGTCTATGGCCCTCAACAATAGAAAGCAGCACCTTACACAGATTTCATTTGAAAAATACTTCTTAACTAGTGACAATGGACTGAATACGATATGCAATGGACTGAATACGACTAATGACCTGTACAGAGAATAAAATATTAATTTCATGCAATTCCTACATATTCGTCCCGTTAGTATAGCCCCTGTATATAAATTATACAACCTCACACACAGTCATGCTTCACATTCATTAGTATTTGCACTGTCTGAAAAGGCTAAATATCGCTGCATAGTGCTATACCAATCCGGTACTGTACCCAGACATAGTACCTTCATGTTAGCACAACCTACAGAACTGCTGTCACTGGAAATAAAGCATTACCAATTACTGCACTACTCTATACACCTGCAAAAGCATTGCTCCTGTTATTTGTTCTACAACATGAACTAGAAGCCCAATTGCGGCTACACCCACACAGCCTGTTAAGACACTGCTTGTTGGCAGTCTCATCAATCCATTGCCACATTGGGAGATCGTTAGTCAAACCCCTCAATCGCTTCTCTAATCTCTTTTGCCCACACAGTTATGTCAACATGGGGACTCTGTCAGTTTTTGTTACAATTAAGAGAATAGCCTATGGCAGAGGTTCTTAACCTGTGGTTGCTGAGGAAATCCCAGCTGGTCTCTAGAAAATAAAATGAACTAACTGAGTATACCCATTTCCAGGCACCCACACCGATACACTGAGCCCACCACAGCAGCTCAACAAACTGCTGAAATGCGAACACTGGCTGTCTCTTGTAATTACAATGCAATGTCTTGCTAACCAAGGGCTTAACATCAATGTGCTTACCTCTTATTAGCACTAGCAACATTATCCCTCCCCACTTCAAATGTTGTTGAAAATCTTTTAGTTCTTTGCTTGTAGCTTTAGATTTGGAATATGCAGATATTTCAATGACAACGCCATAGACGAAAAGCAGCTAATCATTTCACATGTTGCAGATTAAACTGATTCCAATGGCTGCAATTGGATCAAGTGACCTACAGGTTGGTGCAAAATGAAAGCAGTCATTGTGTTCACCATTTAGTGTGACAGACAGAAATTTCAATAATAGAAACAACATGTAGTAAAAGAGACTCCTTAAGCTAACAGAGTTTGCCGACGACAATGAGAACCTACAGCTGCATTTGTGTTGCTTCTATTACTCTGGACAGCAGGCTCCAAGGGGCAGACAAGGCCTGTGTCCCTCCAGTCAAAACTTCCTGTTGAATGTAATCTAAATCTGCCCTTAGGAAGAGAAAAGCTACAGGAGAATGTAGTAAAACAGACCCAGAGTAGTAATATTTTTGATCAGATATTGAAAAGGATGGTGGTTGAACGCAGAATGAGGATTGTGGTAAAAGGCATTAAAACATTTTAACATCTCAAAAACATATTTTCAAAACACGCCAATTAATCCTTTTTGCATAATTATATTAACAAATCTTAAAGCAGCTTTAATTGGTCACGGTAAAGGTTTCTGCTATTCCTGGATACAGTACTTTAGGCACTTTTGATATATTTGTCTATTTTTAAGTTGCAGAGTGCATCATGACACATACATTTATGAGACACATCCAGCTTAATCTCTCCATTAGCTTTGGATTTACAATGTGCACCACGATGATTTACGTTTCCTAAGATTCTTCTGAAAATCGGTCTATTTTTGAAATTCAAATAGGTTTACAGAAAGCCGCTCTGCACCTTTGTTTAAACAAACAGAAGTACAAAATACATTTCTTATCAGTATCACACATGTAAAGGATAAGCGTACAGGCTTAATCATTGCAAGGACAGAAAAAGATTTAAACAGAAAAACATTTATATAATTTTTTTTTTTTAACTAATTACAATGATGCAGTGCAACAACATACTATATTCATACCAGTTACAATAAGAACATTGATTTTGGGTCAGAATTCTGCCAAGTGAAAACCTTGAGGAAACTGATTTTCTATAAAACCAAAATTGGAAAATAATGTACACATTATATATATCTCCCTTTCACACATGCAGCATTTTATGGACGATTTATGGAATTATACCTCCTTTAAGAAGGTGTAAAACACAGTGCAGATATGAGTGAGGCTGCTTCAGGTAACTCACTGCATTACTTTATCAAGGTGTGTAGAGAGGGATCCATAGCGTGCACAGAGAAGGGGCTGCCACAGTGAGGCTAGCCCTACCTCACGCCATCAACTCTCTGAGTGAACGAGAGGCTATCGCCAGACGCTTACCTTCATTAGAACGGACTCACTCAGCTTCTCCCGGTTGACAATCTTTATTGCGACCTTTTGACATGTTACACAGTGGACCCCCAGCTTCACCAGACCTGCGCAAGACAGAAGTGAGAGAGGAGACTGAGAGCTAGCAGGAATCAGGTTTACACAGTGCAAGTGTCAGTAGTTCAGCTGTAGTGTAATGTAATAACATGTCCTATTTGATTCATATTGATTTCCTATGATGATAGCACTTTGTTATGTTAAACACTCAAATCAGCATTATTTCATCAGGCACTTATTAGAGCCCCCCCCACCCCCCCACCCCCAGTAGGAACAGTGTTCCCTCCAGGACAGGCTTGCTCCAGGGTAGTGTGAGAGGCAGAAGCTGACACCTCTGATCCATGCACTGGTAGAATAATCAAGCCACTTCCATAATCATAAATTAGGAATAAAACAAGACAGGATCCAATCTTTAACCTGAAGTCAATCAGGTGTCTTTTTCTTTCTTCTTTTTTTTATTTTATTAATAATCATATTACTCTGAAGCATGTCATTACCATGTGCTTTATATTAGAATTTTTTTTTTAGAATTATTAATTTCTTAGCAGACGTCCTTATTGTTACAATTATATCATATTATTTTTTTTACATACAATTACCCATTTATATAGTTGGGTTTTAACTGGAGCAATTTAGGTAAAGTACCTTGCTCAAGGGTACAGCAGCAGTGTACCCCACTGGGATTGAACCCACGACCCTCCGGTCAAGAGTCCAGTGCCCTAACCACTACTCCACACTGCTGCCTATATACCTTGAACTTGAAGGCCAACGACAAGCTTAACGTGATATTGTTAATAATATCTGTATTAATGGAGAATATTTTTCTTCTTGTACTGAATGCATAATAATCTCAATATTTAGCGTTCCACTTGCAGTAAAATCTACATAACAGGTTGACTGCTCATATAAGTACTGTGCTGAATGAAAAGAAATTACTTCAATATTTAACCTTTCAAGAAATTGTATCAGATACATTTGCATACATTTCAGTCATTCAGTGTTTTATTTTTTGTTCATAACCTTGTCTACACCATAAACTGCAAACGGTAAGCTGATGTATATACATTGTGCTACTAGCACACTGTTCCTTTCAGTCAATGTCCAATATATTTGATACCCATTAGGTTTTCAGCTGTCACAAGCAACTTATTCTCCAGCACATGTATGCTAAAAAATGCAGTAGGCTTTATATTTTTCAATGTACAGCAGCACATTTCAATCATATCAATGTCATTTCCCGTAAGGTTCACCTAACAATCCTGAGTTGCAGATCTATTGGGTCCACAAAACTAAATCAGCTACTATAGTCTATATTATTACAAAGGAGTGCTCTTAATGCAAGATTTGTTTTAGCAATTCTGCACTGCACGTATATCAAAGCTGTCACTGTTACCAGTGGCTTGCATTACAACAAGCAGCAAGTACAGTACTCCTAAAAAAAAAAAAGAACAGAGTCTTTGTTTTATGATCTAAAATTGTGGCGTATCTTAATACCACCACCGTAGACCTTGGTAAAAACTCTAGTAAGTATTAATATTGAGTTAAAAAGGGCATCAGTATTTAAAAACACTGCTGTGAAGATTATTAATAAAGACATGTTACAAAATAAAAAATAAACATTTAAACTGCCCTTAGATTTTACTAAATTGAAGCTGACACAAACAACAACAACAACAAATACTTCAAAGTCTACAGTAACTGTGGTGATATACAGTAGCATTTCCTGTTAGTTCTATAAGACAGTCAAGCGTTACCTAATTTACAAAGATCCCTAAATGACACAATGTAATCCAGGGCCTTCAGCATCCCTCCCACCCTCCCCCTGCAACATCAAAATGTATAACATGTGTGCAGGCTATAAAAAAAAAAAAGTTAAAAGGCTCTAGTGACAAATGTGTAGACCTTGAGGACTACCTGTAAACCTTCCCTCACCCATCTGACCCTGGACTAAGAGCTTTATAAAAACTGTATCCCATATGATTCCATGTCTGATTGGAAATATGTGCCAGTAAACAAGTCTCAGAGGAAAGAACACAATCCTAGCTCCTCTGTATGTTTTGAGCAAGGGTTGTCCAGGGGATAAGGGATTTTTATTATAACAATTTTTTTTTTTTTTTTTTTTTTTAAAGCAGGAAGGCTGCTTTCAAATTAGACCAGAAGTGGCAAAATCAGATCTCTCTGCAGAGGACTGCAGCCGTCTCTGAGCCCTGAGGCGACACAAAAACACATTATTCAAATGACATTGCACAGATAATTAAACAATAATGAAAAGCGGGGAGCAGGGGCACGCGGCCCACTGCCACGTGCCACTCGAAGCAGATTGTGAAAATGATTCCATTTGCATCGAGATGATAATCAGAGTCAGGAAAGAAAAGAAAAAATAAATTGTCAGCAAGTGAGAGATTGTTGATTAGCTGTCATCTTGCACTTTTATATTGTAGATTTACCCTTGAAATTTTGCATAAAATATCTGCTGCTAACGAGATCTTTTACCGGAGAGAATGTTATAATGACCTGTATGTATCTGAGGAGTCTGGGAGTTTTGAGTCTGGGAGTTGTCACTCATTGCCAGGTTTCAACATTTAGCATTCTCTTTCAGGGCATGACTTTCCAACAGTTATTTATTTATTTATCTATATATTCATGTATATTAGACCAGGAGGGTGCCCATTGATACCAATGTTTAATTTATAACAACTAAATACAAAAACACTACCAAGCAAACACAAGTGTAATATATTACACCACACAAGTAAACCATGTGACAGAAGATGAATAGATACTATAGCCTAAATAATAAATTACAGAACACAGACCAATTAGAAATCAACAGTCAAAGCTAGGCATGGAAACAAAATTATGATTATAAAGACAGTGACAGTAAAAAATCAAAATAGTTCAAATCCAGATTTCAAAAGTGGAGTGCGATATTGAATGAATATGAAATGGTGTTTGCACTTCACTTTAGACTAGTCACATTTCTCTAAACATTCCCACTCAAAAGATTTGTTTTAATGTTTTGTACAAAAGGAGGTCTGAGAAAAAAACATGAACATAAAACGACTTCAGGCACCCAAAATATAAGATGTTCTAGTTTTGAATCATTAAAACGTTGTCTTTTTAATTTTTCAAATGCTTTGCACTGGAGCAAAAGCTTCTAAGTAATTGGACCCTGTGAGTTTTGACTTCAAACTAAATATATAAAACTAGCCAGATGCACACTCTTGCTAAGTGCGCTTTACAAAGTTAAGAGAGGGGGACTCCTCAAATACCACTGACAGAGATTCTCATCTAGGTGCAGCTCTGATCTCATAGTCAACAGCTAAGGACACTAGATCAGCCATACAGTATCACAAGCTATTTCTAAAACCACTGGAGGCCCCCCTTTATGCTCAAGACAGCCTCATCAAAGGCATGATACTTTTATCATCATGTCTTTTTGTCCCCTAGCAGAGCATGACCTTGCATCTATAAAACACTGTACAGAGGGGACTTATTCTAAAACAGAATGCAGTTAGAACCTCACACTAGTACTGCACTTGGTTAAGAAGTCTAATGAAATCAGCAATAATAAATAAATAAATAAATAAATAAATTAAATTAAAAAATAATAAAATTAGGAAACCTGAACTGGTCATACTTTAAATTAACTATTTGAATGGTTAGGACTCAAAAGCAGGAAGTCATCCAAATAATAACTGAAGCTGTTGCACGTTGGTTACAGGTTACCTGAGCACCGTGCTGTCCAGAGCTGCTGGGGAGCTGTAGCAGCACAAACCCTCCCTGAAAAAGAGTATGTGCCAGGTGTAGCCAGCACCTACCCCCAGCCCCATACAAACACACTCACTACTGCAAAGGTGGACCGCAATCTGTCAACCTCAGTCAAAACCTGGAAGAGAGGCTGCATGTTGTGCAAACACACCTGCACGGGACTAAGAGTGAATTCATCTTGGATATTAATGTTTGACAGGACGTCCCTTAAAATACACCAGATTTAATCTTATGGATAGTTGAATAGTGAGACCTCCAAGAAGAAAATAAAATAAAATAAAAATAACTTTCTTCCATAACTGTAAAACATTTGCTGGTGCTAAATTTAGAAACACAAGCAGATGTTTCGGGTAAAAGTCTTTCTCAATGTCTACTGACTGGTGGTCTTAAAAAGGGACCTCAACTGGTTGAGCACCTACATCTAAAATATGGAAGCTCATCTTCCTGGTTTTATTTGTGAATTTGAGTTTCTTGGAAGTCAGAATGACTTTGGGACAACTTTGAACAACAGCCTTAAGAAGCCAGATTGAGCTTTGTATCCCAGTCCCTTGGGGCTTTTCCCAGATGAGATCTGTGGAGAGCAGGAGTCTTGCCAACCTCATCAACTCAGAGCCTGCAGGGATTGGGCAAAGGATGGGTAGCCAGAGATCACACACACTCGCCTGTATATAACAAGCATATCTATTGAAATGGTGCGGGAAACAAATTAAAAAACAGGCAAATAGAATGGAAGTATGCAGGCATCTAAGACAATCTTATTAAATCATCGTCATTTTAGAAGACCAGTTCTTCCATTTAGACAAAAAAATTGGAGGATACATTTTGCAATACTTTTTGTGGAGGCTCCCTCAGACCCCTGTATATCTCACTTACATTTTACCGTACCATTTTAAATTTATATTGTGTATTTACAAGCATCCCTGGGTACTTTCCAAAAATATAAACTAAAAAATAGCTCTTAACTGCCAAATCATAAAAATTAAAAAATATGATTTGACATTCCGAACAGAAAGTGGAAGTGAGTTTGGAAGTGAAGGAACTAAATGCTCTTGCACCATAGCTTTATAATCATGTTCTTGGAATTACCTGGAGATCTTGAGAAACACACATTCAATTGATATGAACCACGGTACTGTACATTCCTTAGCACACTTCCTTCAGAGTTTCTAACTCATTGCAGAAGGTCTAGAATGGGAGTAAGCCAACTGCCACACAAGCCCCAAGTGCCTTAACCACGATCTCTCTGTTGGGAGTATCACATAGAATTCATCAGATGTTATTCCATTTGAAGTCAAATTAATTTCAAAAGTACTACCCATTTGTTTGACTTGCATGCAAGCTATGTTTTTCACAAGACAGGATACCCAATGTAGCGAGATCAATGTTGAACGGGCTGACTCCAGCGGAGAGCTGTTATCCCCGGGATCAATAGTCAGCACAGCTGACAGAGCACTTAAGCACAACAGGGAAGATCAACAAGCTTTTACTGTTTTTCTCAAGTTTACAATAAGGTAGTTTCAGGAATCACAGTCAACAAGCTGTGAGAGATCGTTATATCATAGCTGGCGAGTCGGAGGGTGGTGGTAACATTGAAGGCTGCAGATTTCAAAAGAAGAAAACTGTCTTCCCTTTCAGCACTGGTGTTTAATGAATGGTTAACATCTAAAATCACTGCACTGGCTTCCTGTTAAATTCAAGACTGAATTCTGCTTACTACTTACAAGGCCTTTCATGGTTTTGGGCCTTTATATTTTCAGGAACTGTTGGAACCTTTTGCTCTCAGTCGCACTTTGGGAGCAAAAGGACTGAATATGCAGGTGTGACAGAAAAATTCTTTCATATATTTACTTTATAATAATAAGTGTATAAGAAGTTGAAGGAGCCTAGAAAATCCACTGGATTTTTTATTAGCTTAGCAACATCCTCTCTGGTTTCCCTTTTGTTAAGATTCTCATGTTGTTTTAATAAAATCTGCTTTTTCTTACTAGCTTTGATAACGCTGGTAATGCTAATAAGAATATGGCTGTTAAAGCATTGGTTATCACTCTTCATTTGGCTCAGGAATGGGTGCCGGCCATTGAGAGTTTTTAATATCCAGGGTTTGTCCCAGCTTGGGTTACAATGGAGTGAAACAAGCCTCTCCCGGCGGAGAGGAACAGAGACTTTCGGAGAAGTGTTGAAAGGGAGAAGTAGTCAAAAACAGAAGATCTAACTTTCAACTTGAACTGAAACTGTTTCTTTATTTCCCTCATGCTTGAGTTAGAAGCCCCCGAGTATAAAGCATTCGGCGGATGTGAACTTCAAGGATAACGAGAATAGAAAGACTAAAGAGATGCCAGATAGCCCGCAGCTTTAAACTGTTTATCCAGGGTTCCAGCAGGTGAAGCAGACTCCGCTTTATTAGAACGTCTCGGCTGTGCAGGCTTTCACGCCTCATCTTTATGTGTTGACGATTAAAACAAATGTGATTGATCCATGAGCTAGCTGGAGTGCTCCTTCAACGCCTGGGAAAAAGTCCCATAAATGGTTCTGATTTTTACCCCGGCTTTTGCGGTCACGTATGGTCATAGTAACAGGGGGCTAGAGGGTTGAGTTTGGAAGCAAGTTGCAGGATTTAACTACCCCCTAGGCCTATTTCACATTCACAACTTTGCAGTTATAAGTAAATGCGTTAATGTGAGTACTCTAATACCATCCAGAGAAATCATGTCTCTTTAGAGAGACGCAAGAGGAGTTGATCTGAACCTATTCAGCGTTCCACACCAGCAAATCATAGAATAAAAAAAAATAAATCCCAAATTTCAAAATCTTTCACCTACAACTCATTTGGAGTAAAAGTACAAGGTGCAAAGCTAATAAGAATCATAGTATATAAACTCTACACTATTGTTTCAATAAACATTTGTAACTTGCAAACGCAGGAGAGAGATACACAGTCTTTGCTGCTCTGCACTTTGCTAGCAAAGCTGTCTGACTGCCAGTCTTGAAGCAAATTCAGGCAGGCTTCTTCCTTACAGGGGAAGGGTTAGCAGTGTGGGGGAGACATCCATGACCCTGCTTCTGTCAGCAAAGGTCACTGCAGAGTGATTTCAAAGAAGGGATGAAAGGAAAGTACAGAGCACATTGGCTGTTGCACTGAAATGCAGTAGTTACTTTGTCAAGCATCTACTGCAAATGAAAACGTGAAGCTGCTTCATGACTGATTCTGGTATCATCAGAATTAACCACATAGTGATACCTCTTGTACAAAGCGGTTATGCAGTCACTTGGGTGACTACACTGAACATGAGGTATTGGTCATGTAAATAACGGGTACACAGCACCACCTCTGTGGAGATTGTCATGTCAACCTAGCAGTGCCTGCGAACACATTGCTTTTTAGTACAAAACATTGCTTTTTAGTACAAAACAGTAACTTTCCACTACGTACTTTTGCCCTTGTCCATCCGCAATACAATGCTGTATTAATACTGTAAGCACTAAGAGATTAAAACACCTGCCTGCCCTCTGTCAAGAACACCTGTCCATAAATGAGAAGGGTAAGAAACTGCGGACAAGGAGACTTGACCCAAAAAAAGTGAACAATTAATTTGGTATCGTTTAATCGCTGTACACAGAAAGCTGTGCCTGGAAGGCTAATTCACGTCAGCAAGCTGAGTTAGACTACAGGCTCACAGAAATGTAAAAGGACCTTGGTAGGACGTCTAGCAATGGCAAGGTTGCACAGGTGTAACATTACACAACACAAACCTGCGTAGAAAACAGATAAAACAGTGTAGGGAGAATGCTTTACAATATAATACAATATCTTTATGAACAACATAATAGAGTACCTTTATGTGAACAGACAGAGCAGCACAACTGCAACTAAGCAGTGAGTTCTAGAACCCAGGTCTACCAACACAAGACTGGTATCTTGAGGCAGCATGAGAACCAGTATCTGAGTACCTCAATAGGCGAGCAGGAACATAATATAAATATAAGTTTATATAAACTAATGTTAATTATGTTAATTAGAATTAATACAGATTTAAAGATATAAGTAAAAGTGATGTCACAATATACAGAACACCATTAGAATAAATCATGGATTTGAATATAAACAATAAGTCGTTGTCATGCCGTCAAAAACCTATAAATACCTCCAATGTTTTGATTCAAAACACATGCTCCCTTGAGAAAGATACGTACAACATATAGAAACGTTGGGCAGCTGGCTCTTTGACGATAATGACATTTTCAGCTATCGATTATCATCTGTAAATTATCACGATAATCGTGATTATGGGCTCAATAAATAAGCTTGACAACAGGCAGTCTAAGTGACTGAGTTTAGAAGAAAAACAACTAGACACTATATGCACCAAGATTTTACATTTCTGGTGGGTGCCCAGAACGAACGAGAGTATAAAAATACACCTATTGTAATTTGTATATTAATAAATGAGTAGGATAGGGGAACTGGGCAATTAGCATCAATAGGCAGACAGTGCAGACAACACAATAGTAAGGGAAGCTGTGTTACTGCAGCTTCATCAACTTGAAATGTTAAAACCATTAACTTAATAAACATTATGAGGATTTATGGATCTGCTCTTAATAAGGGTGCCAAGTCAAATTAGTGGCTACCCAAGCCTATTTAAAACTCAAACTCTCACACCAGAGAGGGGACAGGCGCTGTCATTAGAATCTTTACAAAAATAAATGACTGGAATGAGTAATTACCATACATTGCATACTTTTAGAAGGATCGTCACAACAAAGCGATTAATGTAACGTTGCCCTGATTTATGAGCTGAAGTCAGATCTGTTTTTAATTTATTTACTTAAAACCAGGAAAAGGAGTATGTAATTATGTAAATTAGCAAAGCCAATATGACGTCTGTGCAATTAATCTGACATTATGTAAGAATTTGTCTTATTATAACACACAAGTCCCGTTCGATACATTCAGATAAGATCATTATTTAAATATTTTGTGAATTGATAAAACATTTACTTTCTCTGCTCGTTATCATCTTAAGAAGTTTAAACAAGATCTGTATGTTCCTACCCTATTAGACTTAAGACCCTTGTGAAGTTCAACTTCTCAAAGTTTTCTTCTGAAACTACAACAGTATAGAACAGCCCTCTCCTCCATGCTGGTCTGCAGGTATGAAATACCATTTAAATGCCCTAAATGGAAAAGAAAGCTTGGGAGACTCCAACAGGTGCAGACCAACGCAGGGAAGAAGGCTGCTCTACAGTGTTGTTTTGTACTGTCCGTTCAGCGGTGTTTCAAAGTTAAGAAAATCTAATGAAAGCGAAAAATTCTATTGCACAACGATAGGGGGAGTTGTGAAAATGTCAAAGGTTAATGAAGTCCAGAGTGTTATAAAACACATTATTATTTATGAAACTCCGTGATGCTGTTGATAAAGAACCCCACAATTCCTGAAACAGTTTCACGAATACTGAAGTGTATTTTATTTATAAAAATTATATGCTGGTATATATTTTAAGTAACTCTCGAGTTAAAGCTTTATGAACAGGGGTTTCAAAATGAGCAACGAGAATTCTGATGGACCTTCAATTAAACTATATATATATTATATATTATATATATATATATATATATATATATATATATATATATATATATACACACACACACACACACACACACACACACACACACACACACACACACACACACACATACACAGTATATATACAATATTAGGGATGGGATGAATACAGCGGTTCCAAATAATTTTCCTTCAAAGCAGGGGTTCTCAAACTCGGTTCTGGGGACCCCCTGTGTCTGCTGGTTTTCATTCCAACCGAGCTCTCAATTACTTAACTATACCCTTAACTGAACTGATAATTTGCTTAATTAGACTTTTTTTTACTTGTTTTCAGCTCTCCCAGAGTTTCAGATTTCAAGTTAGTTATAACATTTTATAAGTTACTTGAACTCTGCAACTGTTTAAGAGCTGAAAACAAGTAAAAAGGTCTAATTAAGCAATCAGTTCAATTAAGGGTCTAGTTAAAGTAATTGAGAGCTCGGTTGAAAACCAGCAGACACAGGGGGTCCCCAGGACAGAGTTTGAGAACCCCTGCTTTAAGGTCTCACTGAACTGAAAACATTTCAATTGAAAGCCGGTTAAAAACTTTTAAATCACACAATTAGGTAGACAGATGAGTTTCATGTGGCCGATGCAGATCCACATTATAAACACTTAACCATAACAATAGTGTGTAACGTATTCATGTAGAGTTAAAAAAAAAAAAAAAAAACGGAACCGACATTTAATTTGAACATGGTGACGCTCTTAAATTAAGTCATGAGGTTCTGCAGAGTGCTTTCGATTCAAAGGGAATTGTAGGCTTTTAACTGGCATATTATCAACATGTATGTTTTGCCTCATCTCAGTTTAAAACTTTTAAACCTCAACATCAATGATCGAAGAATTGTAACAAGAGGGATTTTTTTAAAACCCTACCTGAAGACGTTACACACTATTGTTATGGTTAAGTGTTTATAATGTGGATCTGCATCGGCCACGCGAAACTCACCTGCTTACAGATTAAAAGGCGACAATTTGTTTTTAATTGAAAGCACTTTGGAGAGTATACACACAGCACAACCTAATTGTGTGATTTAAAAGTTTAACCGGCTTTCAATTGAAATGTGTCGGTTCAGTGAGACCTTAAAGGAAAATTATTCGGGAACCGCTGTATTCGTCCCATCCCTAATATATAAATGACAAACCTTTCAATTAAATCCTTTACAAGCAGCTGCTAGCTTGCCTTTGCCACCCACATAGTGTTCCCTCCCCACGGTATACGGTTGTCACTGTTCTAGATGAGTCGGAGGGGCTGTTTTTAATGTACAATTTGTAACACAGCAGTGCACAAATATCTGCGTTTAGTGAAAAGGCAATTTTCACTAAACCTATAATTCATTTTCAACATTTAACATATATTTTGCTTTTGTGAATTATTATTTTGTTATACATATTTTAATGGCGTGATAATCATCTTAATCACATGTAGCAGCAAGCTGTATAGATTTAGGTTTGTCTAATGATTTCAGTTGTTAGCTCAAGTTGAAATGTAAGCAGCACTGAAAATCGTAATAGGAGCAAATAGGTTTGTGTTCTGAAATACTGCTCAGAGGGGGCAGATTCTTTGACTACATTTAAACTTCAGATCAACACTAGCTGGCCACTTTATTAGCACCTGTACTTAATATTGGGTTTGGGTATAGACCACAAGGGGCTGGAAGGAATTCACAAGAAATGCTAATCCATTCGGTATCTAAACCGACTTTTCACACTGTCCATCAGTAACTGTTTGCAGCCACAGTCATCTCTCTTGGCAACCACTTTCCCATCGTTTTGCCATTCCTGATGCACTCTATGACCGATGTCTTGGAGCAGCCCACCAAGATGACTGTCCTTGCTAATGGAGCACCAACTTCCCCTGCACCCAGTATCAAGCCTTTTGAGACTAAACCATCAATCATTTGAACTACATTGACTATCTAGCACCTCAAAGTCTTTCAGATATGCTGTCTTATCGATTGTAACTGAAATTCACTTGCAACAAGATGCCCCTTTAGTGGTATATATTTATATTTAATTTGCATAACAAATTAAATCGGTCATTATTCAGTAAATAATGAATCAGCCATGTGAGGGGACAGCCTATTAGCGTTTGTCATTTTTATTGTCCAAACCTTGAAATATATTCAGGTTTAACAGACACTGCTTCGAGCGAATCTCATATTGCCTACAAGGCAGACCAAGATCAGTGCTAAATAGAGGTTTGTGAAACCAGCCAATCAGAGACAGAATTAGACACTCATCTCACCCAACTTCTATTTATACTGAAGACATTAGCTCTTTGCACAGGTACTGTACCCCTTTCATGAAGAGGCAGGACTGGCTATTAGTCCTGCCAAAGAAGACAATGGGTTCAGTTTGCTGGGTGCATGCGAAGCACATGCATGATCCCTGCTTCAGTAATAGATTGTTCCTTAATTACCAGTGCTCGAGAATGGCATGTTTTGGTGGCTCAGGAATGCAGAACATTATTTCTCTCATTACTAGGCAACGGTAAGGTTTTCAATTAGCCCTTCGAACATTTTTTGCAGATGGATACCAAATGCTTTAATTATGCATTTTTCGTGGCCACGCTTCAAAAGATGCTGCTTTAATTTGGAAATAATTAGTCAAGTGCAGAGGGACAGAGACAGAGAGAGAGAGAGAGACAGACAGAGCGAGAGAGACACACAGAGAGCGAGAGAGAGAGAGAGAGAGAGAGAGACACAGAGAGAGACACACAGAGAGAGAGAGAGAGAGAGAGAGAGAGAGAGAGAGACACACACACACACAGAGAGAGAGAGAGAGAGAGAGAGAGAGCGAGCGAGAGCGAGAGAGAGAGCGAGAGAGAGAGAGAAGCATGCTAGAGAATGCTGTCCACTTGCCAGTAACTTCTCCCTGGTTGTATGCATTATGAAGCAGAGATTAAAGTCACTATGGACTTCAGTTAAAGCCTAGGTTTTATACTGGGCTGTAATTATTAGACTGTTGCACAACAGAAGTTGGATAAAATATTTGAAACACCCAGTGTAACTATAAGGGATGTGCCATCCATGGGCTGACAAAAACTGATTCTATGCGACAACTGCAAGTTAATTAACTTGTTCTGAAGGTTCAGGTTACAGTATGTGACCATTTCTCAATTTCCTTTAAGGGAACGTTGGGAGCTGGAAAATAAGCAGAATTCTTCAGAAAAACTTATAGTCAGCCCTTTTAAGACTATGTATTGCAAGTGATCAGCAATTCATGCAGCCTTGGATACAGAAGCACCTGCAAACGAATCACGACTGTGCTCTAAATATCTCAGACCTGCTGTATTGCCCACAGAGATAACACTCTTTGATCAATGCATTTTTCTCCAATTTTTTTTTTATTATTATTTTTTATAAAAAGGCTGGAGATGGAGTGGATTACACACAGAATGTTTCAGTCCAATTACATTCTTTATTCCCTTTCAGAATAATAAAAAAAGGTAAAATTTGAGTTTTCCAGACCAAGTCCTGTAAACCACAATGCAACATAGGTGCCTGCTGTTGCATCATCTTGCATCACCACCTAGCACCAAAGAACAGGTTGCACAAACTTGCTGAAATATAGAACTTAGTTTACCAAAGCCTGTGATGCCTCAACCCAATGACAGCATTGAAATAACTGCTTCACAATGATGTGGTGCAGAGAACACACAAAGGAATTTCCGATTTCCAATTGCAGAACATTGTTCAGAATCTCTCTAATAGAGCTGTTAGGGGGATTCCTATGTCTGGATACACTCTGGAGGAGGTGCCTGCTTTCATGGCACACATTTTCAGTAGATATGAGTGTTACTGATATTCTTGTCTCTTATATTGCTACAAAAGATTGAGGTCCTCTACCTAACATCCAGGAGACCACTTTCACCCAGAAACAAGGTTATTTAACTGGCACACTGGTCTGCTGGATATTTTCCCCTGATGAGCCTAGCTTGTGCTTGCCAGCAAGGCTTGACTGTATGTTTCAGGCTGAATCAAATAATGCTTTCAAAGGAATGTTTCAGTAATTAAAAAAAACGAAAAAAAAGGCCACTCGTTCTCGGTCCTGACACACGCGTCACTAATTCACTCACGTAGCTGGAAATTGACTCTGGCAGAGATTTTAATCAGGGTCGGTTCACTGGAGGTCAGGGTGGAAGGAATGCAGATGAACTACTGCAGCCCAGCCTCAAACAGCAGGGGGTGGATAGCCTGTGGAGCTTGAGAAGGGAAAAAAACACATTAACAGCACGGCTTTCAAGAACTCGGAAGCAGAATGGTGGTGTGTCCCGGCTTTGATCACAAAATCACAGCAGGTGTATTTGCATTATTTAAAGCATTTTATATCCAAGTTGCAAAGAGTGTACAGTACAGTATGTAATACAAATATAGCTGAACATTTGTAAAAATGATAATACTTTTCTTCTAGTATTCCTCGCATTAACACTATTAAAACGTCCAATGATCCATCTATGGTTTCCCGAATCCCAACCAATACATTTGTATTTTCAAAAGGTTCTAAAATGGTCACACACCAAAAGGCCAAACATCAATAGCTTTCTAGAAACCAAACCAACTACCCTTTTATAAAACTGCACATCAACTCGTTAAGTTGCTGTCTGTCAAAGAAAGCAATAGACAAGAGAAGCAGAAGGTGTCAGGTAGACATTTGAAAAAGGTTACCGTATACACCCAGGTTATTACTTTTGTGTTATAACATTATCACACATTTTGCTTGATGAGAAATACTTCTGAACTGGATCAACCTTGTTCAGATCTTTAGAAATGTAGGTCTACTGTAGCCCATCACAAAACAACTACCGTACTTCCCCAGAATCACTTGTCAAACTCCACTGCATGCTGTTGCCTTATCTTTTGCCAACTCGTTCTTTGTCTTTTATCCCCCACAGCTCCCACCTCTCTTGCTGTGCTCATGCTGGAGGGATTGTCTTTGAATTTAATGTGCTCAGCTAACTGGCTAAGCAAATAGCTAAAAATAACTACATTACATGTATGTGTGTGTGTGTGTGTGTGTGTGTGTGTGTGTGTGTGTGTGTGTTTGTGCTGCTGATCTAATGAACTGTAAACTCGCTCTTTTATGCGATGATCTTCAGGATCAAGACAAAGACATATAAACACACAGTACAAAGGATAGTTAAACACTGACCTTTCAGCTGATATGCTGTCTGGTCTACTTTGATACTGTTGAGCGGGGACTAAGCAGAATACAGAGGTCGCTGGTAGTATATGTGCCTACAGTGCCATACATTGAAGTATTCCATCTCCCGTTATGAATCAGGGTGGATGCCAACATTGGTTCTCACAATTTACACATTGTCCACATAAACCACAACCTGCTTAACTCTTTGAACACTGAACACACTTTTTACTCGACTGAATGGTACCACAATTGCAATAAATGGCAGAATATTCTGATTAACACTTTTTTTTTTTTCTCCCCCATTTATTTAATATATAATTTATGTCACAACAGTTTGGGACTGACAAACTGCTAGTTTAGGACAGAATACCAAACAGTAGGCTTAATTCTTAACACTTTTAATTACATGTCTTTGGGTGCACAGAATTAAAAGATAGTATTTGGGAATCTTGCTTTCTATTCAGCAAAGTTATTGTAAATAATCCAAAACAGACTGCACTGTAAGTGTTTATCACATCACCATTTAAATGTGTTTATTAAAGCCAACATAAAAATGATCCAAAGGGATTCGGTATAACTTTGTCGCTTTGCACCTTCTGTACCCTTGTGTTTTCTTCTGCAAGCAAGAAAAGCATCCATTTCAACCAGCCACTATTTTGGTGCTCCCGCGCCGAACAAATAAAACAAAAACCGTCAAAGTATGAAGATTGTGATTATTATTATTTATGTATAAAGGAGCATTTATACTTCAAAAAAAAAAAAAAAGCAGAAATATTGTGCTTCACTGATTAACTGATTAGTATTTAATTATACGACAAGTTGAAAACAGCAAAGTTAATGAGCAGCACAGAGCACTCTCCATAGGCAGAATAACCATACCCCTGCTTCACCCATCCATATCAGAGCAGAAATCCACTCAATTGAAATCACGCATGCGTACAGGTGGAAAGTACGGACGTGACAGATTCTGTTTTTTTGTTTTTCATCTGCGGTTCACTTTGAGCTGCTAAACAAAAATTTAATATTTATACGCAGTGGTTTAGAGATAATATATACTACTGTTAAAATCAATTCAAGATCATTATTTTGTTTCTTTCATTTTTATTTGTGTATTTCTCAGTTGTCCTGCGAACACCCTGTGATGCTTAGAAATACCCCCACGGGTACATGTACCCCCGGTTGAAAACCCTTCCATTTGAGTATCGAAAACTGTTTTAAAAGTGCCTCATAGTGGTTCTAAACTGCAGTGTTAACATTTGATTCTGTTGCATCTCCTAAACTAAATGAAAAAAAAAAACACATAATACAACAAAATAAGAGACACTGTACAGAGTCCTCAGAGCGACATTGTGTCCAGATGGTTGTGAGAAAGGTCTTGCCCTTAATGCCATCACAGTGACGCAGAATTTGCTGGGCTGAAAGCTGAAGCCAGCAACCACTTCCTTAGGCTTTTGAAGGACACTGAATGAAGTTTAAAATAGGTCCCCTGGGAGTGCTGTGGAGGAACCTGCATCCAATTTATTATTCACTATTAGAAGCAATTGATTGCTCAGTTACCATTGCTATGGTATTATAAGCTCTCATCATGCGACCTGATGATCTGATGACTCCCGATCATCATACCAGCTAACTAACGAGGTATCCAATGTCTTATTGATTCCAGATTCTGTTGGATTGTAATTGCACTGTTGGTAAGATGCACTGTTATACCACAAAAGAGCAATGCTTCTGTGAGCGACTTGATCTGAGTGAGCAGCAGATTTTAAATTGTTACAATTTTAATGACCTTATTCTACTCTAGAAGTTCCACCAATTCTGAAGCGGACAGATAATGTTTAATAAATCTAAAACAGCATGCATGCACAAGGGCCAGTCCAAGTATCTTCACTTCCTCCATCTCAAACAAAACCAACTTCACTGTCTGACTGTTTGTCTTCAAGAACCAACATACAATAAAAACAGGATATATCTGCGGCAATTTAATTTTGCGGAAATCTCAGCATGAACATATTTATACTGTAGCAATATTTATGCATGTAAACTACTCCTACACTGTATATAAAACGGAATTGAGTAATTATGCACATTTTGTGGCATGTAGGGCCTAATTTTGCCAATGTATATTTTGCAGTTCTAGTTACAGCCTGATACTAGACACACAATATTGAATGCAGCACTGCACAACCCTCTCTCTGTCTCTGACTGACATCCCTACCCCACCCCCTGCAGTGCATAATCAATATAAGCAAATCCTAAGCAAGTCCTGCACAGATTTAGCCTTCCGTTTTTTAATTCAGCAAAAAAATTGAGAACTGTGTGTGAACTGCTTCAGTTGCCTCCAGTGTAGCTGTTAAAGTTGACTATAACCACCTGGCTAGTGACATGGATTTTCTAGCTATCACACAGGTAAATACCCAACACAATCATTCCCTTCTTAGATACAATATTCCAAATACTGAGACCACTAAAACAGTCATAATTAAAATAACAAATCAGAAACAAATCTGCAGCAAATGATATTTATACCACATGCACCACCGCCTTATTAAAATGGTTAACATTCCTGTGTTAATAATACAACACTGCAGATCGCTGTAAACACTCATACATACTGTACGCTATCAATTGAAGCCATTAGTGTACATAGTAAAATAGTGGTCAAACAGACCTAATTAAAACTGTACCGATGCCTATTATGTAAAATGCATTAAAAGTGCATTATAGAGCCAGTTATAAACTGCAGTAATAACAGCATTTTAAAATGCTTAATAAATAGTAAAATGGTAACAATTAATTCAGGTGTCGTTGGATTGCGGGGTTGTAGGACCAGTGGTAAGTCCAGCAATACAATTTGTGGATTTCCAATCAAATCGATTGGGACATTTCGTAAGGTATACATCTCTGTAGCAAAAGAGCAAAGTAATTCTGAGGATAATGAATGGGTGCCACACCAGAACAAATCATGTGGCACGCTCTTGCAGCGCCCCTAGTACTTCCCAACCCTGGTCCCGGGGACCCCATGTGTCTGGTTTTTATTCCAACTGAGCTCTCAATTACTTAACTAAACTCTTAATTATAAATTTGTACTTGTTTTCAGCTCTTAAACAATTGCAGATTTCAATTTAGCTAACATTTTATGTAACTTGAACTCTGCAACTTTTTAAGAGCTGAGAACAATTAAAAAAGGTTTAATTAAGCAAATAAATAGGTCAATTAAGAGTCTAGTTAAGTGAGAGCTCAGATGGAATGAAAACCAGAAGACACATGGGGTCCCTAGGACCAGGGTTGGGAAGCCCTGCCCTAAGGATAAGGAAATTAAGTCTCAGACAATCAGGAGTTAGACCTACAAGAGACCAGCAGGGGGCTCTCTTACACCTCACCTGTGCCGAGCAGCCTGTGCTGCATTCGTTCTCTACTTGCATCCCTGGGAACTACTGCAGTAATGTCGAAGCGAAACAATTAGCAGTGCACGCACACACACTGGGCACTATAGTTCAACACAGCAACCACAGCAAGGAGCCACAGAAATCGTGTGTTCTTCAAAGACTGAATGAGTTAACAGCATAACACAGTGTGAGACCATAACACCCTAAACACAGAGAGAGCCTAGTGGATTGTTTAGTTAGTGGAATGGCACTTTAAGAGTATACTTGTACCAAATAACAAAACACAAAACCTCTGGTGATCATGGGTTGGTACTTTTTAAAAGCTGTTAAATTAACATCTGTAGGTTTTTATTGTAAAATATCACCATTTCAGGTATGCTTTCTTTGCTATTGTTGAAAATGTCATTTATCTCCTGGTTCTGCAAGTATTAGCAGGATCATGCCTAATTGACTCACACAGTGACGTTCTGGCAAGCGGGTCCCTACAGATAAAACTAGAGTAGGTTTGTGGAATGTACCAGTAATCTGACTCAATAAGGGTCTGAAAGTGAAGGTGAAAGACTGGGGAACTGTACTAAACAGGCACAAGGGAACTTCAGCATTACAGCATGTTCACTCACTTTTAGTTTGTATAAATTAAATTTTCAAGATTCATTTTGGTGAATACAGTGCCAGCCAAGGTACGGTGACTTGGGAAGAATAATCTTCCATTTCCGTCATAAACCAATTTACACAATAGCAACCCCCCTAATCCAGATCTTGTAAACTGAGAGGTATTTACTGTTGTAGTCAATGCTGTTCAGGGTATAGCGTCTCAGATCAGTAGCAACACCTTGTCATTAATAGTGGGTATCATTTGAATTTAAAATGAACACTGCACTTTGTTCATGCTTTGATCATTTCCCAAGTGCCAATTCCTGCATTCACATCTCAGAAATACATGTACAAAAAATAAATTAGAAACCCCAGCTTACATCGTGAGCAAGCACATGTAATATGAAACTGAATTACAAACCATACAATAGAAAGCTGATCAGTCTGAGAGACGTGTAATAGTTTACTTGTTGGCGTGCCTTTTGGTCTAGCTGACCAGAAATTCAATTATATAGTAGCCGTCGACAGCACAGAGAAAAGGACAGAAAACAATCACATTGAAACAGCTCTGCTTGGAAGAAGGTTAGATTGTGACAGGTCAATTGCATTGCATAGTCCCCAGAAAGAGATCCAGACCCAGATTTCACAGAACAGCTTAACATTGCATTGTGGGGGCTTATATTAGTGGTGCTAGCTCAGCCATGGAGGGATTTCTCATTATAGTACACATCATAGTCATATCCCCTATCTATTTCACGGTACTCATTTACAATGTGGACCATTATTCACTGATCAAATTCGTTTATCGGCCACACTGTATAGGATTTTCACAAATCTTCACTAAACTTTCATCATAGACTCCTATAGATCATTGCATCTGGGAATAATCCAATTCCCTGTTGATTCTATACAAATGTACCCGTTTTCTATTTTTAATAGCTACTGATGTGGTGCACCTTTAGATTAATACAGTTTAAGTATCTCTCCGTATGTATGTGTGCACTAGGTCCTTTTGCAGTAGAACCGTGCAGTGCAAAGATGGGAATAATACACCCGCTGAAAAGCAATTGGAGCCAATCCAGGTTTATTAAACTATCTAAGTGAACACTAAAAACTTGAATTGCAAACATTATTATGGGAGTCTTTTTTTTCTATCCCTGCTATAGCAGACGAAGCAGCCTACTTGCACACCCACGCATGCGAATGCTGAGGAGACCTGCCAAGCATGGTCCTGCTTCCAAGCAGCTGTAATTTTCTTTGCTGTTGTTTTGCCGAGAAAGAGAAAAGACGCCAGACCGTAGTACGACATGAATGAAGCTCATTATCAAACACATCTAAAGGATTTCACACAATCCAGAGGTCTTGTTTTAAAATCCACTGCACTCCGTTAACCAATCGGTGGCTGCGTCTTCTCTTTTTTAGCGAGTGTGAATTGTATAACATTTTAATTACAATAAATGCTACCTAGAATTTAACACAACTGATGTGTGTTGTACACAAAGGTGACAATTTACATGGCTTTCACTAGAAAGCAGTACTGAGGTCTAGTGGTCTCAGCTAGTGAGTCCGCTCTGTCCCAAATAAGCCAGTGTGTGTCCTAAGCAAACAATGAATGGAGTGTATATACAATCATGTTGATAATGACAAACTTCAGTTCGTTACATCACCTTACATATAAATTTTGCGGGTTGTACAATACCTGTCGCGGGACTGCAGGTTTTAATGTCAATTTGCGGGTCTGACCCCCGAAAGGCAGTTCAGTTGGGTGGTCTGGAAACACGGAAATCACGACGTGGGAAAAGGCGCTGGCCAAAGAGTTTTCCTACTTGACTGCGATTCTTAAGAGTTTTGGTAAATTCTCCTTTAACTACAGCATGCTTTGGACTCACTTGCGGGTCACACTATGTTTACCGTAAGTTCAGGGTTATCATGTGTTAAGACAACAAACAGAGCTTAAAAAACTTTAATGCTCTACAGGGAGTTGTGCCGTTCTGATTCTAACAGAATTTTCTAAATAGATTCTGAATGTTTACCAACTGGAGAATTCTTCCGAGATGAGATTTTACTTTTCAAAGCTCTTTTGAAGTTACAGTACAAGAAGATTTTAAGTATTTGATCTTTTTTGAAAAAAAAGATAAATAAATAGTTGTTTGTAAAAATGCACAGAAGTTTACAAAGAAGCCTTACAAGGATACAATCACTGAAATCTCAAGAAACTAACTGATTAGCATCACAAAGGTTCACCTACACATTTTATCCACTTTTATATAAAAAAGAAATTTGAAATAAAAGAAAAGCCATGTTTTGAAACTTCAAATAAACAATAAACACTTGTATTAAATATTCCTTTTCATTTCCGGTGCAGGCCACATTACACCTTTTCAGATCAGTACTTTGATTATCTTAACCCTATTTATGACCTTCATTTACATAATACCAAACACCAACACAAATTACAAGTGTGACTGGCTCAAGCCTACACAAATAGCTTCTTTTATTATTATTATTATTATTATTGAATTATTTATTTTATTTTTTAAATCTATTTCCTGCTTTAAAAGTAGTGGACTAGCTAGGGGTCTAACGCTTCACTGTCTATGATAAAAAATCGTATCAGAACAGACGTATGTACCATTTGTATTGTGACAAAAAGCACAACCTAGCTCATTGTAGATCACCAAATTGTTGTTAAATGAAGAATGAGTGTCTTTTACAGTTGGTATGGATACATACTCTCCCTACCTCATTTATCGCTTCTAAATTACTATTTTATCTTATTATGCATCATATCAAGTAGCCAAATCGGGACAATCACATGTATCATGATGTACATACCACATAGTATTGTGAGATTAGTGTACTGGTACACCCTTAGGACTATGTTTACATGTGTGTTAACTATTACATTGATATTTAAATACAACAAGCAATATTTAAATATTACAACCTTCTTGAGCATGTCTTTTCGACGGAACAAACAGCCTGCAGAATCTACTGGAGACCCCTTCTGTTGTTTTTCTAGTTACTTCTGACTTCATCACAATTAGCTGTAAAGTCTAGAGAACACAAGACTCCTTTCCAAGAAGCATTCCTCAAGGATACTGGGGCATAGTGGAAGAAAATCAAGGGCGTCCGTCAAGGAATAGAAGGCCTTTTTCTTTAAGAAGTATTTCTAGCCAACCCCCCGCCCCTGCCCTCCCTCTGTTTCATCCCAGTCCCCAGGCTCCAAAAAAGGCTCCCTGCTGCTTGTGAACCCTGCTGGGTAGGCAGGACCTGGGAAGCATTAATTATTAATGAGGTAATTAAAAGCTTTCCCCGTGCAATTTAGACATGAGATGATAAATGGAGGAGCAAAGGGGTTCAGAATTCCAGAAAATTGGGAACCGGCCTTGTATTGTATATTTCTCAGGAGGAAATGTTGCAAGTTGACTTTGTAAACTAGTCAAAGGCACCGTCAGTTTTAATGTAAATGAGGAAACTCACCAGTTCTTTCTAATTATGCACAGGGTGTATGTGTCTGAATTAAACACATCAATGTGCCCCATACCAAAACATTAGTTTCCTTCAGTGGACCAAGGAACCCTCAGCATTGTGAAACTCTCTTCTGTGTAAAAATCTACAATTTGGCATTGTGTTTAAATTGACACTGGTCAGGGTGATTGATTTTTTTCAGCAGGTACCAGTTTTCTCCAACTACATTAAGTAATATGTTGTACTCATTATTAGTGTAGTTATAACAGTACTAGCCTGTTTGACAGTATTTAAAATCACTGGATTGTAGCAGTCCACAGTTCCAGGTCACCTGTGGGGCAGCGCATCAAAACACAGGGTTTACCAGCAAGAGCATCCTGTCACACTGACACAGGCCTGTCATCACATCCCAAAACAAATGCAAGTATAATCCATAGACGACTGGCTAAGTACACCCTTCTTTACAGAGATGTAGTTCTTGGCATTCACGGGTGCAGAGGTAGGTTGCTGGCTACTGTAATCACTGCACAATCAGCCATACATCAAACAGTCAAAGTTAGTATTGAATAAGGCACACCATCCTCAGTTAAACATTCATGATTCCTCAAACAGACACTGTATGCTGAGAGAGAACTAAACTGTCTGTTGTACTAGGCTATAGCGTGAGCAATTTGCACAAACATAAGCCACAAAGATGATTTTACTATTAAGAGACAATGACACACTTTGTAATCAGATGTCAGATTAAAATGCTCTATTTCCATCCATATAAATAACATTTAGTGTAAATCTTCAATATTTTCTTAGAGAAACACATGTTGCCTAAACAGAGCCAACAATAATCCACTGTTAGATACATTATTGTTTAAAAGTCGTCTTTCTTCATTGATAGAGATTTTCATTTTCACATTACTGCATCCCCCTTCTGATAAACAGTTTAAAGCAATTGTTATGTCCATGTAGTCAGTGACAGCGCCATGGCAACTCAAAGGATTCTTAAGACTATAATTTTAAGATGGGGTCATACAGCTATCTGAAATGAACAGCTCACAGTATTTATGGAAACTGTCGTAATATGCAATGAAAACCAGTGGCTACCTAAGACTATTAAAAAAAGATTACTATACAACACAACCCCTTATACAAACAAATATACGCTCACACAACCTTGTTATAATCATACAGAAAAATGGACATGTAGGCCTACATAAACAAACCCATTGAAACAAAGACGACGCCCTGTTACTATGATTAGAGCAGAGGCCTGGTGTGGTGAACAAACTCTCTTTAATCATTTTCTTACTTCGCACAAGCACATTTTGTTATACTTTTCCAGAATTTATTTTCACGTTGACTTGATTGCCCACAGCACATGAATTGAATGTGTGGCAGGATAAAAATGACTTCACCCCCCAGCAAAGTCTAGAAAACATTGGTAAAATGATAAGAGATTTCTGGTATTAAGGGGATAATAAAATAATTTAAAAACAGTACAACATTTTGTGGTTTCCCAGGACAGTTTCCTTTTCTTAACTCTTTCAACACTACAGATATGTTGTGATAAACAAATATATATATATATACTTAGTGAAAGACATTTTAATTTGTTTTCCAGAGAAATACCAAAACAATTTAATTCATTATCTTTGGGTAGTCTAAATTACTTATTAAGAGTTAAGCATAGTCACAGACATGCGCAACAAAAACAACTGTGTTACTACCCCAATTAAAAGAACTTTGTCCACAAAATCAAATGTAAAAGGACTTTTTAAACAGAAAAAGGGACCCAGATGAGACTTCTTACCAAAAATTTAAATTAAATATCCTGTATAAGGCGTACATAACCACCCAGGTCACTCACACACAAACCAATTATATCCATTGGCGGGACAAAAAGACGACAAATATATCCTTTTTATTTAATTTTTTATTCAGGAGTAAAACACACAGAAGAAGCTCTGTTCTCACTACCTCACGCAGGATCAACAGCCAAAATGCGTTACATATTCTTTATTATATTTTTTTAACGGAACAGCTAGCAATCAGGTCCCAAGATTTTAAATTAATTAGTCCACTTGAGGCAAGTTCAGTAATATATGCTGCAACAACAATTCTCAAAAGACTGCCATCTGTAGGAAGCTGGGCTTCCGCATTGACAACGATACTGAACCTTTGAAATTGAAATCCAGACACTCACCAGGCTGCCATCAAACTGACAGGTCTTTTTGGTCACCGTCTTAAAGGCAATATTGAATACCTGAACTTCCAAACACCTGCTGTGACAACATGGACTGTTTGAAAGCAAGCAAGTGATGTATCCATGTGCTGTATTGCAGAACCCACATATGCAGTCGCTAATGCCACACATCACCTCACTGGCAGGGTTCAGAACACTGCCCGGTACATATTGCCTTGAAAAACACTTTGAAAGAACTGAGTATGTTTAGCCTACAACAAAGAGTTGAGGATGACTTGATTCAAGTTTTTAAATCCTAAAACCTTGTCAGTCATTTTAAGCACAGTACAAAGGCCAGGACAGGTGGAAATTGAGTGGGGGCTTAGGAGAGAGGGTAGGAGGCAGTTTGTTTTTTAAATACAGAGCAGTGAGTGTATGAAATGGGTTAGCAAGTCATGTCGTCGATGCTGAATCATTTGGGCTATTTTAAGAACCAGCTAGACAAAGTTCTGACGTCAATCAGCTATGAGAAACCGTAGCATTGATGGGCCAAGTACTTTCTTGTAAAATAATGAAAAAATCATCATGGCAAGGAAAGGAGGTTTTAGTGCGGTTTTTAATAAGCAAATGGATTTTAAAGCCTTGTTTGGCACTCCTTTAAAGGCTTAATACTGTATCTCATTCATCCTGCTGCTCAGCACTGCAGAGTGGTTACACTGAGGTAGGGAATTGCAGAGGCAGAGCCTGTGCTGGGTGACTCAGCTGGGCACACCCCTGAACTGGAAGGAGAGTCACACCTCGCCAGCTGGGCTGCATCTGAGAAACAAAGGAAACAGGCCGGCACAAGGGAGGGGATCTCTCGAAGGACAGCGCGTCCGGAAGCTCACACTCAATGTCACAGAGATGTACAGCATGAGCCACACACACATAGCCTCTAGGCCTATTTAAACACATACCGACTCAGACAACCTTTCAACAAGTCTGCCACTACTAATCTTAAAATAGTGTTTTGTTGGTTTGCTTGTGTATGTTTCCTCTGTTAGATCAATTTGCAGTGTAGAAATACTGAAAGTAAAAGCCTTAGCATATACTTCAGATTGTGTCGTATTCAAATTAGCCATGTGCTTTTCCCAAAAGAACATTTCCGTAAGTGGATGATTTTTTCTGGAGGAGTGCATTACTAATAAATGTGAAATACTGTTTAATCCCCATTTGTTAGGCAATTCACTTTGTATTATTATGTGATACATTTTTTTTTGTTGCTTGAGAAGGCTTCATCCACTGTTTAAATTTACCATTTGTTTGCTGAAAGTGTTTTACACAGCAGCCTAAATGTTCATCCACTACACTTGCTGGATCTCCTTAGAGAGTTACCGGACAGCCTCCGTGTGGAGTTCTGTGCAAAACTACAAAGCAGTGATGTGAGGTAAATCAACACCTGGAAAACAACCTTGTGTTTTATTTGTCATTCATCGTTAGGTGGCAACGTTTCTAGGTGGGAACGTTTGAAAAGGAGACACACAAGCCCAGGGCGGGAAATAAGACTCCCATTGCATAGCGGTTTGATCCATTCCTGGTTTTACTACGAGTTTAATAAGACTTGCATGTGCTTCTTACCTACACACTGTGGCTAATCAAGCTTGTTGTAAAACCTTTCATGAGTGAAATTGCAATGCAGTAGGAGTCTTATTTCAATACCTGATGCCAGAAAACACCACAAAAGCACCATACGCTAAAGGTAAACATAACTTTCAACCTGTCAGAGTTGTGGTTTAGAAGCAGGGTCTGGAAACCAGTCCCCAGATAGCAACCACTGAACCACACAACTCCAGATTGCTGCCAGCGACTCAAACCCACATTAAAACAGAGGGTCCTTAGACACACCATTTCCACTTAGTTCCTTTTAGTTTACTTAATTATTGGTTTATTTCTTTCTTTATTTGTACGCAGGGAAGTAAATACCTGTGGTATGAAAAGAAGTTCACAGTACAATAAAAAGGCTCCATTCACACATTTTGATTTATTCACTCTGTGAATTGAATTAGAGACTGTTACCAATCTGAATCTCTGGAATTGGAACAGCCCAGGACAGAGGACGCTAATGATCACAGATAACCCGTGAATCAATGAGCGCAAATTGATTGCGCTACCTTGGAATAAATTTGGGGGTTCTTTTTGTAAATCTGTAGCCGTGGCTTTCGCTTAGCATGCTTGGGGAGCTATCTACATGTCTTCAGATGAATACATTAATAAAATTGTCTCTGCATGAGACACCAGAACCCCATCAAACCCCCACCCCTACTCCCCTTTCTCTCCCACATAAACACTACACCACAGAGAAAGCACCAAGATACTTTGTGGTCTTGATTACTGATGGAATTGGGTGATGTGCTGACAATCAGATCAATACAAATGAGTTACCAGCTGTACTAAACTAATGAATGGCAATGTAAGCAAGTGTGGTTGTATGTATATGTGTGTACCTATGCCTGGGGGGGTTCAATTTGGTCTGCATTAAGATGCTTTAAAAGCTCAATTTGCTTTCAGTGTAGTGTGCAGGTAGACCCAGCTGCTTGTGCTGTGTGGTGTGTAATGAAAGAGACAAGTAACAGCAGGTAATTTGTAAAGATTCCTCATTGCCTCTGGCTTGGCATGTATCCAAATACACACCTTTCATGTTAGAGGGAATAGTGCATCATACTCTACAACCCAGACTGGGAAAACAACAAAGGAAGGATCCTTTGCTGTATGCAAAACAACACCATCCCTTTGTTAGACGGCGGTGAGTGGGAAAGGGAACTGAAAAGGGAAGCTGGGTGTAGCTGGTAATGCCAGCAGTCACATAGTGCATTATGAAGGCCAGCTCAAATACAGTTTACAAAGCTAGAACATTTGTCGAAACCAGATCTAAACCTCACAAGCCTTAAACTAGGTCAGTGAAAGAGCTGTTGAAATGATTAAGATGAGTGCCACTGCTGCATACCACCGGCTGCTTGAGAATAGAGGAGATGCTTGAAATAGCTAGAGATGAGAAATGTTGTTGTTTTTGACAGAATCAAATCAGGGATACTCTGGGAAAAAGACAGAGAGAGAGAGAGATCCAATTCATTAACATGTGGGCAGAGTCTTGCATTGTCCCAGGGGGGCTGGTTCAAACTGGAAGGCCGGATTTCCTAAGCAGGTGGACAGCTCAGAAAACAGAAAGTAAAAGGTGAGCGTTTATCAGGGTCCGTGTCAGTGGACATGTCTAACACACACACACGTATGTAATTGTATATAACTTCCGTTGTTTGTGCGTGGACAATATATGTTGTTGTTTTTTTTAAATGTCCATCACCACTCGATATGGTGCTGACCCCTGATAATGAATCAAGGAAATTCCTTGAACCTTGAAGCAATACAGAAAACAAAATACTAGGCCTTCGACTGCACTTAGTCACCAGCCATTAACTTAACAATGTCATTCGGTTCACCAGCACAATATGTACAACTAGAAGAAACTCGAACATTAAGCAGACACACTGAAGAAGGCATCAGTCGATCATTCTTGTATTCTTACTGCAGAAATTATGATTTCTGTGCGTTTAGAAGTTACGGATTCAAATTACACTACTGAAGACAGTGAATAACTTTGTACAAAATGTTTCCAATTTTGGAGAAAACTCTCAGTTGTGCGTCATATCATTCAAAATCTCATTCTGGAGGTGCTGTTATTGTTGCATTGCATTTTGGCAATGTAGTAACTGCTTGTTAATTATTTACTTTTCTTGAAGTAAACACATTTTCTAAATGCTTCTTTTTTGGTTTACAGAAAGTGACTACGTTATGCTTGAGTGTGAAGTTAAGTACTAAAATATTATAAAACTATATAAAGCCTAACTAGTCCTCTCAGGTAAAATATATATTAGACTTGGGCAGTGCTGTCCAACACATGACCATTTACTGTATGCTTCCCATCATGGCTCTTCCCATTCAGAGATGAAGTATCCCAAGTCAATCAATGGCTTTTGAATGTGTACAAGGTTGTCTTTGGGACAATCAGCAGAAATACAGAAGCTGTGTCTTGATTTAATCCATTTAATTCCTGTTTGTGATACTATTTAAAATAATTTATACATATATATATATATATATATATATATATATATATATATATATATATATATATATATATATATATATATATATATATATATATATAAACGTTTTTAAATGGTATGCATTCAATTTGTGTTTTTCTGATAATTTTTTGGCTCTGTGCTGGGGGGTGTACTCCCTGCTTGCAAACCACTTGATAACTACAGTACCTCCCACTCCTGTCCCTTGAACAGCACAGCGTGATAGTTGCCTGCAAGCTGCATTAAAGTGAAGGGCGCACCTCATTTGCAATTCAAACAGCATCTCCAGCTCTCCCTCTGGGAGAAGTGGACTGCAGTCTGGAGTCTCGGCTGGGAAAAGCACATTATGTCGACACAGTGGTGGAGATCAGCTGCTTCAGTCCTTGGTCACAGGCACCCCCCGTGGAGCCCCTGCATACACAGGCCTAAATAAACCATGCAGACAAAACACAGGCAAGATCATAGCGTTCCACCTGCAGAACAGTTTGAGCCAATTCAGTAACAGTTTGACGTGGTTTAAAAACATTTTCTAGGTAACATGCTCAGGTCTGTCTAATTAATCTCAAACTGGGATGCTAGGAGTGTTGTATTTCAATCCTGGAAATTGTCGCAGAGAAAGTGTGGTAATGTGTCTAATTTTATATTACAAGCGGAGTCATTAACTACTGGGAAATACAGGCACTGTAATGTTTAGATTAAAATACACCAAACACACCTTGCAATGAAAAATAGTTTTTCACCACATTACACAGTGATTTAGAGCTACTTAAAATTGTAAACCAGTTACAATAGCAACCTCCCAAATATGAGACAACATTTAGATTTCCTGTTTATAATGGCAATAATATCTTTTCCCAGAAGGCATTGGCTTTACTGTCACAGTAAATGATGATTTGACGTCATGGTTACCAGAGTTTTGTTACGGATTATTGACTAAAGTATGTCCGTGTAAATAATTTTACATATGTGTAGTATGCATGTCCAGTGTATGTGAAGGAATGGTTGAATTAAATGTATGCACTAAGTAACCTAGGTACAAAGAGTCAAAACACTGCTTTTCAAAAACAGCATTTTACAAACCAACTTCAAATCTTTTTTCCGAAAAGAACTATTAATATGTTTGTCTAAAGCAGATAACCAGCTTCTTAAATACATTTAAAATCCAGCTGTCTACTATAGTGAATCTATATTATAAACTGAATGCAGACAGTACCCTTCACACAAAAAATCAGATGCTAAAAACACTGATTCTAATATTTACGTCATAACAACACAAGCTTGCCTCAGAAAGGTGGGAGCTCTAATCCATCCCATAATTCATCTCTCCCACTGCGGCCTCATCAGAAGAGGTTAAGCCCATCTTTCCAGCGTAGATGTGACTGTTCTTATTACTTCTCATCCCGACACCTGCTCCCGCCAAACAGGCTGAGACAGTAGGGACAGGGGGACATTACCCAGCAGCAGTGTAGCCCTCTTTGTCGTCACCGTTTTTACACAGTTTCCCTGTTTTGTGAACCACATCTTGTAATTGAAGGCCACTAAGTGATGACATTTATTGAGAAATTAAAAAAAAAAAACACATACAAGATCTTCAACAAACAGGAGCCTTTCATTCAACGTTCAGGGTTTTTATTTTCATTTAGATATTTGAACTGTTACAGCTTTGGCAAAATCCTATTTCAGTCCAGCTTTGTGTAGCCTCCTCGCTCTGCCTGAAATACAACACACCACCAGCAGTGAAAAAAGACATGGAAAAATAAACAAAAGCTAATGGAATCAAAATGGAACAATGCAAGTGTACCTCACAAAAAAGAATGTACCAAGCCAGACAGCAGTTTAACATACAGCACAGCTCAAACACCACATGCGTTACACAAGAGTTTAAATAAGACCCAATATAATAATATTAAAACATAATAGTATTTTAGTACTGTTTTGTACACTGAAGTTTTCATGCCTATTATTTATGCCCGATTTTGGATAAGCACTGACAATACTGGATCCTGTGCTGACACATCAGGTTTTGCTTCTCGTTCTCACACAACTACAGAGCTTTTGTTTTTGACATCCTAGCCATCATCACACCACTGATGTAATCTGTCAGTTAGCAGGAAAAAAAAAACACTAATGTAATTGGAATGTCATTTCACAATTATAACATTGTTTCTACCAGGTGAGGGAATTTATTTATTTTTGCTGCAGTTCTTTATTTTAGGAATTATTTTTATTTATACTGTACCATAGCTTAATAGTATGTTATTAGAGCATCACAATAGATCTTCCCTATCCCACACCCCCCTAAAGTCTGCTTTGTGTTTCTAAATTACACAGCAGGATAATGAGAGCACTTTACAGCAAGTGTTTGAAAAAAATGTACACAGAACAACATTAAGCGTCTTAGTTCTGAGGAAGGGTGTCCCACAGTGCTCCTGTTTACACCCGTACACAAATTGAGGAATCGTTACTCTCGGAACACAACATGCAGGTTGGGAAGCTCCTTCACAGTCCAAGTGGGCTACTCTAGGTATCAGAGTCCTAACTGGGTGTGTATGCTGGTGTGATGAACAGTATTATCGGCACTCTGGCCACTTCTAAAGCATCTGTCAGCGTCAGCCATCCAAAGCAAGTCCAGGCTTACGGACAAGCCAGTGTTTCTCATACACATTTGTGAATGGAGTCTTTTTTAATATGTCTTTGAGAAAGAAATAGTTCTGTTTCCACCATTTTAAAATGAATTCCAAATAAAACAGGCAGTCAAAAAGCAATTACAATAAACAGCATGTTTTGGCAATGGTAATGGTTATGTTGCTGGTCAGGTACAGTAGAATGGAATTAGCTACAGCAATTGATGTGTTTTTTAACAGAGGTACATCTAGTATTTCTATGTTGGCTTTAGTCACCTAGATTTTTCAAAGTGGGTAATAAAGCTTTTACAAAAACAAAATATTTATTTGAAAAAGTTTGGATAATAATTCCAATTAACCTTGAGGAACATAAGAGGGCAGTTTGAGGGGCTTACTGTATTATAAAATATTAGAGGCAGTCTCCTTTAAAATGGGTTTTATTAATTGACAGTTTTTATGGAAATCTTACCTGGATTGCTGCGCTACTAACAATTCTTGTGTTTTAAAAGCGCCTGGCCCTTTCCTACTAGTTTCTCTGATCGAAGATGATTGAAGAGAATAAAAACACAATGAAAAAAGAAACAGGAGGCATAGCAATAAAAAAATGTGGTCTGCTGCACAAAGAGCTCTTTTATACCTCTTCCCACGCCGTCTCGCAAATACTTGCGGTGTCATCATTATTATTTTCATGAGCTCTGTACTACAGAATTCACCATCTCCCCTTTCATTTACTAGTGAAAAAAAACTAGTCAAAAGCACTTCTCACAGATCTCCCAGTCCTGTACAAAAAACATGCACGAAACATTCATAATCCCCAAAGCCTCATCAAATGCAATATGGAGGCTGCACAAGCATGTACAGCATCACAGAAATATGCAGCCATGGAATGTCTTTTTTTTTTTTTTTTTTTTTTTTTTTGAACTGTCAGAAATTCTGTCTCAATTTCTCCCCCTACAGGCCACATTTAAAGCTGCAAGGCCCTATAATGAAGCAAGTGCAAAGACTGATGAGAGGAATACACCTATTTAAACATGATATTCTACAAATAAACTACTGTTCCACTGCTCCTACCTGCAAGGAACTCATTTCTATCTAGTGCTTGCATTGATCTATTAATCTCAGAAAATGTTATTTTAAAACTTGCTTAAAAATAGGACTCGGACAGTTTCAAAATGTTCAATGGCAGCCCTAGTATTTCACTAGAAATGTACAAGTTACTTACTAGTCTGCAACTTTTTAAAATTATTATTGATTTAAGTGAACCAAAGGATTGAGACTCTCCTATTATTCCAATTTAAAGGAATTTGCATAGGCAAAGCATGGGACAAGTTTGAAATGACCTTAAAACCTCCTCCAAAGAGCTCAAGGCAATCTAAAAGTGACAGGTGGTTTGTATTACAGGTTTGGCTGTGCTTTCATTAAGAGTGGTTCTTTCACTGCAGTTGAGGTAAGATTTCCTATATTAATTCAATCAGCTTTGAAATGTTACATTTTTACAGGAAGAATCGACCCACACAAAACATCAGCCTTTAAAAGAGGCAACAAGTCAACCATACTGTATATACAAGTTTTCAAATGTATTGACCACTAATTACTACAGATTAAAAAAAAAAAAAAAAAAAAAAAACCAAACAACAACAACTCTCTGTATGGCTGAATAGCACTCCGGGGTTATTGGTGCAGATGTCAATGGATTTTTTCCAGCTCGCACAGAAAATGTGCCGATTAGATCTTTCCTTTTGAATTTTATTGCTGTGGTGCTAAAAAGTTAAACTACCATTTAAATACAGATATCTAAATGTTTCACAGATATAGGCAATTTTACAGTGAAGCACCATCACACTGGAGCGTTTACTGTGTCCCAAGTTCCACATATAACAATAAACGTAATTCATAATCTTTTTTTTAAATCTGCAGGCTCAGGTAGTAATTGCAGTCTTATCACCTGGGAACACATTTATTAAAACCTCCCAGTGCGGCAAAGACCTTCAATTTAACACACCCTGTATCTACAGGTAAAGGGGGGGGAGGCATATGTATATGGTATCATACTATTAACCCCATCTATTTATTCATATAGTACCTCCAGTTACTACACTTTACTACCCATCTATTTTGACACTGCTTAACTTCAATCAAAAACTACATCCACTCTATTAGTACAGGAGGGATTTCTCCATTCAAAACTGCAGACCAGTAAACTAATCTGTACCAATATGCATATCTACTGTGTGTCCATTTCTATGTGTTCTTCAATCTATACAAGACACTGAAACTATTTAGTAAGTCATCCTAGGGTGGTTTTTCCATAAAGTAGCTTAGTGCTGTAAAAAAATAAAATTTAACATTTTAAATTCAATTGTACTCAAGTTCGGTGGTTGTAAAATCTAAAACATTATCAATCTGTGTGGAGGGAGGATAGTGGGCTTTTAAATGTCTTATTTGCTGCCTTGCTTCCTCAGTGTAATCTGACTGTAGGACACTGCAGCTTTAATATTGCAGAGTAACCCCCGATCTCAAAACGACAGCCTGTCATAGGAAACAGATACCTACAGTTGGAGGATTCTGAGATAATGTAATTCCTCAGCAGGAGCAAAGCTAGGCTGTATCCTGTAAAGCAGCTGTGCCTGAGGCAGGACAGTCCCTGGTTCCAGGACGGTGGGCTGTATCATTCACTGAGCAGTTCTAGTAACGGTCAGAGAAAGCTCATTAAGCTGCCCATGGCTCTTTCCTTTCCACCAGGCCTTCTAAAAACACTCTGGCTCAAGTAATTGGTATTCTTGTTCACACTATTAGGGACATTAATTATAGCTGGCCTCTGAAATCAATCAGGAGTCTGGCAGTATGGGTAAGAAGCATTTGCCTACGGCAGTGGGAGATGGGGTACAGTTACCATAGCAATCTCAGAACTATAGCATTTTTGGGAATCATTTTCTCAAAGTCCATACTGTACAGTAAATACTGTATTGGGTTGTTAACATATACATGTACCCCTAATATCAAATAAGAAAAGACCATGATTACTCTGCTTGATTAAAATAATCCTCATTTTCAAGTGTCATTTTTGAACCCTTAACTACTGCACCTGAAAATGTTTTAAAAGTTTACAGATACCAAAATGTTATAAACTCTGCCATCCAACAACTGCGAAAGAGAGAAAAAAAAGGCACATGGTCATCATATTGTATTCGATTTAAAACAACAAACTATCAGTGCTTTCCAATTGACAATTTAAGCTTTGCTGTGCCTTTTGATATTGAATTGCACTAAATCATCTTCAATTTTTCAAATACTCCTGGATGACTGACAGTTGCTTAGCCACTTGCTCACACAATGTTGTTCTCCCTTCTTAATGTGGGAATGGACTGATTTGCCTCCTCCAAATCTGCTACCAAATCACTCGGAGAGAAACAGACAGACATTCTCCTGAGTATACAGTCTGTAAGATGGTACAAAGGACATCTTTAAGCTTTAGCCAAGAAGCAAAACGGACAAGGAGCTTGTTACGATAGCATTTTACATAAACGACTAAAGAACAGATCTGATACGTTCAACACAGGATAAAAAGATAATAATCCTTTTTAAATACAAAAATGCTATTTATGTGGGGCTGTACGCCTTTCAAACTTGTGTTAATGAAATTGGCAAGTCATATTTATCAAAATGATAAGCAGAAGGCCTGTGGAATATTAAAGTTGAATATCAACACAGATTAATACATTGCTTTACTATGACAGCTCCACACTGGGTGTAATGAACCTGTAGGCTCAGGGCAATTCATTTGGTGTGCCAGCTCTTGCTTTGTTAAAGCCTCGTTTCCATTCGCAGATGATTCCACAGACTCTGCAGATGAACGGCTGTTAACAAAACTTCCTCTTAAGTGGCGACACAAATAAAGTATGATTGGCAGCGCTGCAGTTTCCTCGCCCACTTTTATTGGGTTTCTGCTTCTTCCAGTCAACAGAATTCTGTTCAACAGCAGCTTTGCTGTCAACTGGACAGTAATGGACATGTCCCCCTATCCTGCCTCAACCCCTTCGCATCACAGACACTACAAAAGCAGCAGAGCAAACTTAATCTGCCAAGACAGTCAAGGAAAAAAGAAAAACAAAGCAAACAGACACTGGGTATTGCATAGCCCACTGTCTCTATATTGCACATCAATATAATACAATAAACTGCAGTGTAATATGTTGGATACAATAAATCAGCACAATGCCTTACCGTTATGTGGTTTATTGTGCTCTTCAGTGCCTCATTGACTGTATTGTGTTTTTAAAGCTGTCCCACGCTCAAAGTTTTATTCCAGACATGCTAGAAGAAACTTACATGTAATGACAAACGTTTTGACTAGAGGTCTTTCTCAAAGAATTTGCACTACTGAGTGTTTAATAGTTATGGATGGTTCCAAACAAATATTGGAAGAATTGAGGAGAGCTGAACCTTCTTCCTGAATGGAAGCACTTTTTCACATGATGTGTGTTTGGTGTGAGTGGACCTTTTGCTTTGTCGTGGAATAAGGTTATCCCTTAAAAGGCTCGAATCCCTGATACTTTAGATGATCCCTAAAGATACAAGCCTGACTAGACTGCTTCCTGGATTACCATTCTGGTGGCTGCCGTTTTCAAGATCTGTGTGTGCCTAACTGTTGATCAGGAAAATCCATGACAAATATTTGGAATAAAAATAAAATCAGACATCAGACTCCACAGCCTGACTGACTTACATATCCCACCAGCAAAACCAAACTTCTGATCTTCTCAAAGATACACTGTACCAGTGGTCCACGTTGTACAACATGCAGGCCAAATGCGGCCTCCTACAAACAGTAATGTTTTCATTCCTTCAAATGTTTTGTTCTGGTTTCATTACAGAATTAATCTCTTTTCTTGTAATGTACAAGACCCTGTTTCCCCTTTAATCTTCAACCCTCCCCATCCCAAATGCAACATTATCAACATTGTTTTTTTCCCCTTCTAGTTCCCATCATATAGTACTATTTGTTTGAAGTTGTCCAAGTTAAATTCCATACAAATGCAGGACGAATTACACTATGTAAATTCCTGGGTTGAACATGCCTTACCAGGCTCGCCTGTCAAACCCTTTGCTTCTAATGAAGGAAGACGTCTTTTTTGCTTAATGATGGCAGGGGCGTTTTGATGAATTAGAATCTCTGAAAAGCACACGCTCTCACACAAACACACACGCAGGCAACAGGGTCTGAACAGTTACACCACGCGGTTCAATGTGCCTACTAGATCAGGTTTATTTTTTGTTGTAGGTTTTTTCTCTCTTGAATGCATCAATCAAGCAGGGTTCTTGAAACGTCAGCCCACCTGACAGACACCTTTCCAGCAATCACTCCCACACACACTAGTGCTTTGTGGATGGACACAGACTCAACTCGGCCAACCGGAACCAACTAGAGGATAGCAAATGCAAAAAGCAGGAGGAATAATTGCATTTATTTCATGCTTTTTTTTGTTGCTTTAAAAAAATACTCTGCTACCTCCAAGAAGCTGTGGCCTGCATGCCAATTTCATTACATTACATTACATAGGAGGAACAAGTCAATCTGAAAGAGTTGTTTAGGAGCACAAAGTTATTAAACCAGTTTAAATGAAAACGCATTAGGTTAGTTTATATTTCATTTACAAAATGTTTAAACTTTAACAAATTGGGAATGTCTGTAAGCAATCAGAAAAGCCATCATAAGTAATTACTACAGCATGTCGTTGTCGTGCAAGGCAATGTGTATATAGAAAAGACAGTGAGGAAACATTGAATGTGAAATAATAGGAAATCAATATCACTGTGTGTGTGCTTTGCTGAAACTTATTGACATATTTGTTTGCACAGCCCAGTGTTGCTTAATCTTTCTGATTCCAAACTCTGTTTGCACTTACTTTAATGTACTATTTGGACCCCCCCCACCCCACCCTACTCCACTCCACTCCGGGATATTCATTTATTTTACTGTACATAGTTTGGATAAAAGTAAAAATTGAAAACACCTGTACAAAGAGAATCCCTGAAAACATAAAAGCTGCACATCCCTAGTCAGTTTCAGTCATGAATGGTAAGACAGCAGATGTGATTTTGAGGAGATACTTCTGTTTATATGATCCCCCCCACCCAATATCAGGCCTCTTGACACAATGAGTGTGGCATAGATTCCACCAGACACCTGAATAGAACACAACATAACGCTGTGGTCCGTTCCTCTTCGTGTACAGTCCACAACTGAGTAAATGAGGTAAGCAGAGGAATGTAAGCACCAAGTTCATCCAGATCTAAGATGCATCATCATCCAAGATGCTCAGCTGTAATGAGTTCTGAAGTCATGAAACCACAGCATCACCATCATCTTTGAAAGATGCCTTTCCTGCAGGAAGCTTCGTGGTCCAGTGGTTAAAGAAAAGGGCTTGATACCAGGAGGTCCCTGGTTCAAATCCCTGCTCAGTCAGTGACTCACTCTGTGTGACCCTGAGCAAGTCACTTAACCTCCTTGTGCTCCGTTGCTCGGATGAGACGTAAAACCGCGGTCCTATTGCAAGTGACTCTGCAGCAGTTGTTGATGCATAGTTTGGATAAAAGCATCTGCTAAATTACTAATTAATAATTTATGTTTAGGTATGCACAGGATGATATTCTAGGTGTAGTTTGTATATGCAAATCGTGGAGGATTCAATACACAGGGGGCGGAGGGAGGTCGGAATAAGTCTAAGAGTGTGTTTAGTCAGATGACTCAGTTGGGGGCTATGGAAGACACTGGGGGCAAAGAGGTAGCCGGCTTGCGCCTGCTATACCTGTTGTCGTCTTAATTATTATCTCGGGAGTATAGAGTACAGCAGCAAAAAACAAGTCCACGCAGCCACCTGCCTGTGAACTTCACACAGAACAAAAGACCTCCTGTCAGCCAGATCCTAATACAAACTAGAAAACCAAGTCATGATTCTGATTAGATCTGACACCAGAATCTTCAGATGTAAATTCCATCTTCAAAATGAACATCCACTTAATTACGAGCCAAGGCTCTTCTCCAAATATTCAGATTTTCTTGTATTTATTTGGTCGTGCCCCCCCCCCCCCGAACAAATATGAAAGTGCATTTGATGATGAAGGGGGTTTATGATGTTGCTGGGACGGCGCAGCTATCTGCATGATTATCTTGCGGACGGAGTTTGGGTGCTTCAAAGATGAGGAGAAACATAAAAGGAAGGGGAAATGTCAGCTATGAAAATACATCAATCTTGCTCCCTTTTGGTTAAGATGTCAGCGGTTGTTTTATTCAGATTTTTATAATGAACAGTGGTCACAACTGTGAACCCGATTGTGCTTCACACTAGGATCTTACAGGCCTGCTTTTTCAAGACTTGACTGATTGCTAGAGCAGAAATTCAAACAGATACTATTTATTTATGATCTCAGAAATTGGGATTGTCAAAGCGGACTGTAATTTACTTGAGAAAAACACACATACAAAACCAGAACCTAACTACAATTAATTTAAGCTCCATTAGGCAACAGTTGTTTGTTGATACACTTTAAAAGAATGTTGCTGATATTTTAAAATACAGCAACCTGAAAAGACACTGTGGCAGGGCAGGAAAGCCCTGCGTGTAAACAGGGGGCAGGGCAGGAAGCCCTGCGTGTAAACAGGGGGCAGGGCAGGAAAGCCCTGCGTGTAAACAGGGGGCAGGGCAGGAAAGCCCCGAGTGTAAACAGGGGGCAGGGCAGGAAAGCCCTGCGTGTAAACAGGGGGCAGTGCAGGAAGCCCTGCATGTAAACAGGGGGCAGGGCAGGAAAGCCCTGCGTGTAAACAGGGGGCAGGGCAGGAAAGCCCTGCGTGTAAACAGGGGGCAGGGCAGGAAAGCCCTGCGTGTAAACAGGGGGCAGGGCAGAAAGCCCTGCGTGTAAACAGGGGGCAGGGCAGGAAAGCCCTGCGTGTAAACAGGGGGCAGGGCAGGAAAGCCCTGCGTGTAAACAGGGGGCAGGGCAGGAAAGCCCTGCGTGTAAACAGGGGGCAGGGCAGGAAAGCCCTGCGTGTAAACAGGGGGCAGGGCAGGAAAGCCCTGCGTGTAAACAGGGGGCAGGGCAGAAAGCCCTGCGTGTAAACAGGGGGCAGGGCAGGAAAGCCCTGCGTGTAAACAGGGGGCAGGGCAGGAAAGCCCTGCGTGTAAACAGGGGGCAGGGCAGGAAAGCCCTGGGTGTAAACAGGGGGCAGGGCAGGAAAGCCCTGCGTGTAAACAGGGGGCAGGGCAGGAAAGCCCTGCGTGTAAACAGGGGGCAGGGCAGGAAAGCCCTGCGTGTAAACAGGGGGCAGGGCAGGAAAGCCCTGCGTGTAAACAGGGGGCAGGGCAGGAAAGCCCTGCGTGTAAACAGGGGGCAGGGCGAGGCCCTACTGTTAAACGTGTTGTGTTGTTTGATGGCTATTGGGAACGGGAGAATGTACTGTTATGATTTAAAATGTACTGTTTATGTTTATTTAAAGGGGTGATGTGATTGTGTTGTATTTAAATGGATTTTGTGTTTATTTAAAATACAATGTTTTTGTTTGTTATTGTTTGGCAGCGTGAATGGGGTTAAAATTCGTGCAGAATGTGGCGTCTCCAAATTGATTAATTGGTTGTTAATTCGGAGATGGCCACGTGTATATAAACATGTCTGTTTGGTGGAGGGGGGGGGCAGGGTTGTTCAGAGGCAGAGCATAAGGTAGTGTTGGTGTCAGTTTTGTGTTCAAGATTTGTTTTTGTTTGACCATTTATTTTGTTCTGTGAGCAGTGGGGTTTTTTTGTATATCGTTTTTATTTATTTTTGTGTCAATAAATATATGAACCAGTGCTTTCGACTAGCAGTACCTGTGTGTGTGTGTGTGTGTGTGTGTGTGTGTGTGTGTGTGTGTGTGTATCAATTCCTGGTCTGGGTAAGTCACCACTAAGCCGTGCAGTCACAGCCATATTGAACAATTACATCAAAATGAGAATGAAACTACATAAATTCCGACAAAAAATACAATGTGAAGTTATTTTTTTTTTTACAAAACCGTCAAGGTTGTTTTCATTGGTCATTACAAAAGGCTCAAATGCAGTACTACGAATACAGTGTATATGTCCAAAAATAAAAGGCTTTTAATGGAAATATCTTTTACTTCTGAAGATGTGTAAGGCGCAAGTTGTACTGCCAGATTCTGACCCCTTTTGGTGAGATGAGGTTAAAGGCTCTATAACCACTTATCCAGCTGAGCCTGGCTCTTGTAAGATGCTTGCATGATCACTAATTTGTGCCCAGCATTCCACCTGCTACAGATGGAATCCAAAATCCATTGGAACACCCCCTCCATCCCAGCTGAGTAAAGAAAATCCATGATTTCCCATCTCTGTAGTGGACAGAATAAATATCACCAACCACAGATCCACAGTCTCCCTTCCACATTCATACCAGCACAAACAAACACTGGATCCCAGCGCGAGGTCTGATTGAACTGCTAGCATATCCATGTTTAGTTAGCCGAATCTCAGGCTTCTTTACAATTATCTTTCAAACATATTTATTTGTTTGTACCTGTCACAAAACGGTCAAATTAAATTTACGAGGGGAAATTGGAATTAACCCAGGCATGAAATTAATTTGTGTTTCCCTCTGTCCTGTTAAGTGTTGACAAAAAAAGAAGGGGGGAAAAAAAGAAAAGCTACGAGAGGAACAGTTAATAAATCCACTCAGGAGCTAAGTGAGCATGCAAGATGCTAAACCATATTTCAAATCAGATGAGTGGACTAACCATCTCAAAGGACTTCTTAGGGGTAGACTCACCAAGTCTTTGAAACTGCAAGAGCCATCCTTTTTGTTAGTCAAGTACATTTGACCTGCAATAAATTAGCACTTTAAATGACATTATCCCAGCAGTACAGGATTCTTTTAGAGATACACCAAGAAGTGTTCCAAGTTGATACCGTCTTGCTCTTGCAATCAGAGACAATGCAAAGTCATTAAGATATAGCCTACAACTCCCATACAGTAACCTGCTTAGATTCATGAGCAACAGCCTACACTTTCAAACCGGAGTCATCTTGCAGGATATCAATTAGTTCACCCATTACTGCTAAAAGCCCTTACTGCACAATGAAGTGGATTTAAAGCCAAAGAAAACCCAGCATTTTTGATCATTTAGGACGCTAGTATATAGCAAAAGAAAAATAAATTGGACAAATAGCACCCTAGTATTTGCCTGGAGAGTGAAATTAGAAATCAGATTTTGAAAATCACATGTTAGATCGTGGCGTAGTCTCAGCCAAGTTTGTAATTATTATTATTATTATTATTATTATTATTATTATTATTATTATTATTATTATTATTATCATTATGATTTAAATATGAAACCCTTCATGTGGAACATATCATTACCAACCTCAAAATGAAAAGAATACATGCTTATTCTTAATTCTGTATCACCTTGCGGCTGCTGGTATGTCACATTCACACATTGTCTCAAGTTATTTTGCTGAGTGGATGACAATCGGTGCTAAATCCAGACAATGCACTTGGGATTTGGGTTTGGCAGAAGGAGCTCAGCTATAAATGAATGCAGGGTGCTCAGCTATAAATGAATGCAGGGTGTCCTGTGACTCTTCACTGCCAAGACAGGTCGCAGAAAGATGTGGAGTGAAACAGAGTCACCCTGTTTATCACGCCTTTTCTAATGGCGTGTCTGCAATTAGAATTCTGGTTTCAGCTGCACGAATTTAATTCAAGCTAATAACCCTGCAAAGCAGTACGGTCCCCAGTTCAGCTCCCTCCCACGGTAATCACTGTGGTGCGTGTGTGTGTACAGTATGTGTTTATGTATTATGTGTGTGTGTGTGAGATGTTGAAGTAGTTCCAGTCACGGCTTAAATTTAAAACTACCTCAATCTGTCACGGATACAACACTGATTGGGATGCATAGCAGCAGGGAAAAACACTATTAAAAGTAATATGGTTGTGCTTACATCTGTTATTGATGTGTTTATTCACTCTCTGCTATATTTTTCAACAGACTAAACTAGTAACCACCAAGATCTTTAATCATCATCCAGCTTTTTTTTTTTTTTTTTTTTTTAAAACATTATTTCAAAAACATCTGCAAATATGGAAACTACGTGTACACAGAGGAGAAATGTACAGAACTTCCCTCAGTTCTCACTAGGTGGACTCAGCACATACGTTTGTGAGTGCGGGTCTTTATTAGCCCTAATTAGTTGTCAATATGACTACTGTATTAGTTATTTCACTATCAGTTAGAATCAGAAGCTACAGCATATGGAGGCTATGGGCCTTATTAAACACAAACCTGTATAATGTTAAAGTATGTTTTGATGACAAACACAATTTGTTATTAATAAAACACTTCTGCACTACGTTAAAAGAAGCAAAACACAGTCTAGAACAGAGTCATGAATATTTATCGTCAAAACAGACTAATGCTTTCTAAGTTTATATCAGAATTCAGGATTATAGAAGCAAAGGACACTGTATTCAGACGAATTACATATTTTAGAAATAAATAAACAAACAAACAAACAAACAAACATGACAGAAGTTTAAGAAAATATTAAAACAAATATGAAAGTATGATTTTTCTGCCTCAAAAGTAAGTAAGTAAGGTTTGCAGGCCAAGAACACATGGGTTAAAAACAGTGTGGTAGCTCCAGTCTGCATATCCAGGAATAGCCAGTCACTTCATCCTCCGAGCTGGCATTTAACAACAAAGGCCTCTTAACACAGAGGGCTGCCCTGGCCTGTCCCCTCATTAATTCCGTCCCTAGGCCAGCTTAACTCTCCTCTGCTGCCTCTATGAACCCAGCAGTATGGAGATTTCTACAGATTGTAATTCATCCTTCATCCTTATCGGGACCCTCCAAGGTGCAGTCAACCACGATCTTATCAGAAGCTGCTCTTTAAAAAAGTACCCTTGTCCAGGCTTGCTCGCAGGATGACAAACACCAGACAGGGCCCTGTGTACGGGCAGGCCTGTATCTTACAAATTCAGCTTTGTTTTGCACAGTCTAGCAAACCTTTACTCAGTGACTAACAACGGCAGTGTTTTCTCTACAAGCTTTTACCAGATTGAGATGAGACAGTAATTTATTTATTTGTTTGACAGAATACTACCCCCCCCCCCCCCCCCATTGGCTGGCTGTCAATTCAAAAGTGACAACACAAACAAATAAAACAGGGTCACCATCCACACTTTAAAAAGACAAGGGCAACTTAGAATTTCCACACCAAAATGGTAACTTAGTTACAAGCTTAACAGACAATAACTGGATTATCAAGACCATGCTTGTAATTGTAACTGAGTCTCTTCTTTCAATCCACCAGACTATCCTCAATTTGCTAACGGAGTATGTACTGTATTAGTAGATTACATTAACTTCAAATGTCTTCACATTTTCCTTTACTGGTTTATGGTTTTCACAATCATTCAAATTGTTGTTTCTCCAATATTGAGTTACCATCATTTGTCTTTTAAATCTGCCATTTTGAGCTGCTTTGAGTTTGTCTCGAGAACCCTAAATCCTGGGGCTGAACAGCCTTCCTCATTCCATTCCAATGGAACCCAAGCCACTCAGATTCACTGTAAACACCTTTAGATAGGAGGGGAAAATGTACAAAACAAATTCAAATGGCATTTGAAGCTACTTACATTTCTCATTATTTAAACCTGCTGCCACCACACTGGAAGAACACTACTGTGATAATGTTACAGAATTAATACTGGTAATTGTCATATTAAATAGAAGGGGAAAAGCAAATAATTGGGCAATAAGCATGCATATGTGGCACATTTTAATAGACTGCACACACATGCTATAAAAGTTTATTATGAAAAACACAAGAGCACATCATATACAACAGAAAAAAAAATCTGTATCATAATATGATAATGTAATTGGAAACATACAGTAAGCTGTGTGTAAACGGAAATGAACCAATAAACCAAAAACAACCAATAAAAATATATTTTCAACATCCTTTCATCAACGCACCGTTGTCCATTTGCCATTCTGAAATAGCAGGCAAATTATCCTCATGTTTTATGAATGGCAAGCAAAACAAAGTGCAATGCCTTCCCCCTGCTGCACTGCTCCTCAGCACCACAGTCCTGGACCTGACTCCGGAGTCTGTTCACAGATCTGCCGCCGCTGTTTCGTTTCATTCCCCATCTCTCTCTCCCTCCCCTGACTGACTCATCCCCCTTCTCTTTACAGTGCTGGCTAGGTCCACAGGGACCAGGAGGAAATCTAGAAAACAATGCACACACACACCAAGTATAATCTCTGACTCCTGCTGACACCACTGAGAAAATCCATTCTGCTTTCCTAATCCGAGGTGCACAGAAAAAGCTTGTCTGATGAAGCCAAGGAGACAAGACTATTTTTAGCCTTTAAATATGCACACTGACTCCCTTACAGAAATCACAGAGAAACACATTCAACAGAACTGTGCCATCACCTCCCCCCCGTATGTATGATTCTTTTTTTTATTTTTATAAAAGTTTATCAAAAAATAGGATACTTGTGTGTTTAGGATCCAGAGATGCCACTGAAAAAAAAAAAAAAAAAAAAAACACAATTCACTTTCAATCCCAGCCTGTTCACTTTTCCTTATGTCGTTTTGAGAATACCCTTTCATAACATATTCCAGTTTCAGGGTCTCACAATTCTCACAGAATTTAAGAATAAAAGGATTTTTTTTTTTTTTTTTTACTGCAGTCAAAAGTTACATCATATAATTATGTACAGACTCTCTGCAGTTTTTCCTTCTTTTGTGCAGACCCGACCTGCACTACCTGAAACAGCGAGGTTGCTGGAATCTGCTTCAGAGCTGCATAGCAGGAGCTCAGTGTGAAGTAATGTAATGTGACATATAAAGCTGATCAGGACACACTAGCATGATTTATGTCTGAGTTGCCAGACCTGTATTTTTGCCTGTGCATTTGTAACAGCCTTGGATGCCCCAGGCCCAATTTTACTTCTAGTGTGACAAGCAAGGTACTTTTTCTACTCAGCTCAATGTCATGCAACTGATATATGAATATATACTCTCAACTTCCTTACAATGTGTTCACCAAGACCAACTTTATTGGTTAATGTCACCTTTTATAAAAGAAGAATATTATGGTTTACAAAGTAGCGATGGAACCAGATTGTCAATTTATTTATATAACATAAAAAGATAAACCAACCCCCATCACCTTAATCGTAATATAATTGAAAGCATAATAGTAACAAATGACCAATTTTAATTAAAACAGCTAAGTGTTGTGCAGATTTCAGTATTAATTAATGACAGAATAGATTAATTACAGTCTGTACGTTTACGTACATACAGGCTAATATTCCTTTATTATGTAGTATTCCACTCATGTAAACAGCATATTAAGAATAGGGTAAGCTGTATTCTATATTTCTATATCCCAGCGCATGTGCAAAATACCTTTGTCTCTAAAGCTGCATTACTGGAATGAATAAACCACGCTAAAATCTGTGTATTGACCACTTACTATCATTAATACATTTAAGACAAAACATTAAATTACTCCTTTGCTCTGTTAAAACTCTTGTGATGCAGCTTTCTGTTGTAAAACAGCATGATCCATATAATAAAGCTGAATGACAAAGGAAGTCAAGCCTAGTTTCACCAAACCCAGTCCTCAGGTTTGAAAGTTGGAGGATGCTGGTGGTTGTTTTGTTTCACCACAAACACAGCTGCTGTGAGGATTTACCTGTCTATGCACGTCACTGCTGTCACAACAAGCATTTCCAACACAGCTCGAAATGAAAACGGAGAAGGAGTTTGTCTCAAAGTTTTTTGTCTCACTGTTAACAGCTAGTGTAACAGTCCCTACTCACTCTGTCTGAACTTGTTTCAAATCACATCGCAATTTTTATTCAAACACTAAAGGCAGACAAGGGAACCTAAGTTTAGACAGAGAGCACAGTTTAGTCTTATAGCTTTCTTACAAGAGGGCAGACAGGTGGGTCGAGAGGCTAAAAAGTTATCGTTTTGAGATTCAGACGGGATGTTTGCTGCTTGAAGACAGACAGATGTGAATTACAGTTTGGAAAATCCTTACAAGATGTCAGATATTTCAGAAAATCTGCAGCACCCAAAAAATAGCATCAACTATTTTATATTCAGTAATTTTTTTTTTTACAAAAAGCAATTTCTCCTTATAAAGAACAAGTCGTGGAAATTGGAAATCTCAAGTTGTCAATTGCTCGAAATGTACTCCACTTTACTTGGCACGGAATGACCCAGGTGTCAGGATCATAAACCAATGAAATGCATAATTCCAACGATCCACTTCCTTACGTTTTTCACTGAATTTCAAGAGAAGGAACACAACAGCATCTTTTATGAGGTGGTACAGTACTGTAGGTGGAAATGGTTCTTATCAAAAGAAAATATTAACAAAGCACTCCCAACAGATCAATATTGATTGAACCCAGTGACAAACCTTAATACTGCAAATTAAAATGGGATAACCAAGATTATGTAACAGTATTATATATGCAAGCAAGTCTCTTTGTCTTTAAAAAGTACAGTAGGTAAAAAAAAATATATATATTTGTGTAAAAATCTTAATCTAGTGTAAAACAAGTACAGTAACAGCATACTATTACACTTCCAACACCTAGCTCATAGCACTGGGACAGACAGAGTGTATATCTTATTTGGTTAAAGCGAAGGCAATAAACATCCACCAAGATCCTTGCTCAGTCTAACCGCACCTGCTAATGAGGATAGGACCACGTAACCAGCAAGAACAGCCAATCACAACTGAGAAACACTGCTGATTGCCTAGGCAACAGAGAGAAGCGTGACAACTGTGCTTTCACCCTCATCTTCCACAGTAGCTACTGTCAACAATGCACAACATGCTTTGAAATGTGAAGAATTTGCATAGCCCCTCTCGACGGAATAGGACTTAATTATTTTATCCCAGTTTAATTTCCCAGCCAAGCTCCCTGCGGCCATCGAGCAAGTGAGATGAAAAAACATAAATATAAAACATAGAAAGAACAAGAAGAGTTGTTCTAACTACTCATGTTAGATGAAGATTGAAGACAGCGACAGAGAGAAAGGAGGCTGTGTGGTCCAGTAGTTAAAGAAAAGGGCTTATAACCAGGAGGTCCCCGGTTCAAATCCCCACTCAGCCACTGACTCATTGTGTGACCCTGAGCAAGTCACTTAACCTCCTTATGCTCCACCTTTCGGGTGAGACGTATTTGTAAGTGACTCTGCAGCTGATGCACAGTTCACACACCCTAGTCTCTGTAAGTCGCCTTGGATAAAGGCGTCTGCTAAATAAAAGAAAGATTTCATTAGACAAACATCTGTTGCTCAAAAACATAGGAATGACAGATTAGTTTCTCCTCACAGACGATTTGCAAAAGGATGAATTCTTGATCTGTCGAGGTCCCACCACCACCCTCATTAAATGTTTGTAATGCTTTTTTAATTCGTGTTTAGCATGTTCAAGTAAAAAAATGACTGGTTATGCTGTATAAGGATATAACAAGCACGAATGCCTCTCCTCCCTCTTCCATAATAACAAATCAAAGCCCTTTGTCCAAAAGGAAGTGTTTTTGCACCAGGTCTAAACTATTCCACCATGAAGCGTTCATGTCTTGTCATTACATGATCTTCAAAGTCGCTGAGTTCTCGTGCTTCATGCCTCTGCCTCAAGAATGCGCTGACATCTACATCAAACAGCATGTCACCCACATCACGTTCTCCGATACCTCTTGGTGGGAAGTATGGGGTACAGATCTGTTCAGCAGAGCAATTCTCAATATATGCCTGCAGACACAGCAATGGCACATGTTCTGAAAACTAACTATAAATCTAGCAAAGAGTTTTTTTTTTCTAATATTTTATTATATATATTATATATATATATATATATATATATATATATATATATATATATATATATATATATATAGCCTCAGTGTCCTGCAATTGTTATATGTGATTTGGGGGGTGTCTTTAGATCAGACTTCTAGTGCTTTTTACTTGTTTACTGTTCAGTTTGTTCACAGGGCCCAAAAAAATGGTAAGCTGCACAGGACACAATCGTCCACATAAACTGCTTCATAGAATTATTTGCGTATCGTTCTCAAAGTCAGTCAGTCAATCAAGCAATCCATTTAACCAGGTTAAAAAAAAAAAAAAGAAGAAAAAAAAGAGTTGAGAATACTTTTCTAAAAGCCATCATTATAGCTGCAGACTGATTAGTACTGCCTGTGCATAAGAAAACAATGCACATTTAAAAAATGAAAACCTGGACCTAGTAAGGGGTAGTCTCTTGGGCTGAAGTATCACTATAATACATACATAATGACATTGAATTACAGCCCTGATGCTTTCAAATTCCCTGCCTCTATGACTCACACTCCGCACTCCACACTGTGTTGCTGTGTCTGGCTCAGATCCTGGCCCGCAGTGCTGACTAGAGCTGGCTTTGAGATTGTACAGTGACTTTGTGTTCTCTGAATAGTTTGCAGGCTGTGTGATCCCAGTCCTGTGTTCTCCCATATTGACTCTCGCTAGGTCCAACATTCAGTACTTCTCTCTCTCTCTCTCTCTGTTCATGATGCCAAAATATGGAGTGTTAGAGCAAATATCACACCTTCTGCACAGGAAGTGAACTTCAAAGGCTTGAAAATTAATCCTGTAACAATTCCACAAGGGAAAGTGGTCATGTTATTGAGTTGTATTAATGTTTTTATAGCCTTAATTACTGTGCATAATACTCCAATACACCAGCTCCCTTAACTGTGTTAAAAAAAGAAGCAGCAGACTTTTCAGTCATTTGAAACTGCAAAGAGGAGAGAACAAGATAGCAGTTTAGATTGGGCCTCAATGACATTCTGTTGTTCAGAGCTGACCAAAGGAGGCACTACATTCTCTAAACACGATAACATTTCCCATGGGGAGAGTGGCAGCCGTATCTCTTGCTAACCACTAATCCTACACACACGCACACAGCTTTGACACAGGCCCCCACGTGCACACACTCACTGTGCTGTGCTGGGCATTCCGCATGCCTATTTGCGTTACCTGGTGTTAACAGAAAAATATCGATTGTAAAGGCTTTTCTACACAAAATGATTTAATGAAAAATAGGAACTAATTTCCTCATGAATGTAGAAATAAAAATAAAAAGGCTAGGAGGATTAAAAGCCTGACTATTAGCATTTATGGTCTGCTCTTGTCTTGTGCAAAGCCTAAAGAAGAAATGTACAAACCGTAGATGGCAGATCAACCATCAGCTAGTATGAGACACATCTATATTACAGAGAAATCCTGCTTTCACAACAAAATAACAAAAAAATCAAGCTGGAAGAGTTTCTGTGTGCGTATGCAAATGATCCCTCTCACAGATGTATTAATAGCCTGCGGGTGGGTGTTTGTGTTTTTTGGGGAACGCTTTGTTAGAACAGAAGCACCTGTGCGTGTTCTGTTCCCCCGCCATTATGAGGGCGTACAATCATTTCAGAACAATCCAACAAGCTGAGTCACACACTTTCAATAAAAAAAAAAACATCTGTATTAAAAAAAAAGCATACGCGTGCAGCAAGCTCGCGCACATAAATATATAAAAAGAACACCTCGATCGAGGAAATTATCATAGGGGTCTGCAAGATTAGATACATTAATAAAAAAACAGTATTGTGAATTTGAGAGAGAAAAAGAGCTTCTCTAAAGCATTCTGTTTATTGTGTTTTTTGCTTTTCATTATAGATGTGTTTTACCTAGATATAGGCCCTCCAGGTATTTGGCTCAGATTCTTCCCGTGTGTATTTTTACGCTAAACTACCATCTGGCTTCTTCCCTTCCACATTAGAGTCTACCCTGAGCTCCACCAATCAGAGTGCTCCGACAGTGTCCCTGTGGGTGACACCTGCAGAATGACTGCACCTGAGGTTGGAGGGCATGCTTGGGTGCTGACATCATCACTGGCAATCACGAGCCAGTAGTTTTGATTGTCCTGTTTCACTCAACACCATAATACAGGGGACCTCTATGAACACACACACACACACACACACACACACGAACCAGAGTGATCCACTATTATTTTCCACCAGATTATTGAGAAAACGTATTTACTTAAACTCATTTATTTAATAAACTAAATGCAATTTTAAATTAAATATTGAAGACAGTGAATCAAACATTATACAGTAAAAGCAGAGCTGTCCAGCATTCCTGGCTTAAGAGGTTTTTCGGACAGAAAAACACAAACTTAATAAAATATAAAAATAGTTTACACTAAGGTACTGCTTTGTTTTTTGTATTTTCCGCCAAAAGACAACCAGTTTTCCTTGTATTACTTTTACACTCCTTAACAGACCTAAATGGGTCCAAACTAATAACAAGGCTTATTTTGAATCTCAATGACCCATATAAAAAAAAGCTGAAAAGCCATTCATTTGATGGCCCTGCAGTAAAGTATATTACAATGTACTGCCGACATGACCTAACCAAACAAAATACTGAATTGTGGAATAAGCAAAGAAATTGTTGTTTAGAGAATCACTTAATCTCTCACCACTAAGCCATGCAGTCTGTGTGCAGAAACAAAACTGAACAAAAACGAATGCTGTGCAGGCAGGTGCAAAACAGCCAACATTACAATACACTGTCACAATGCGGGAAACTTATTATACTGACACTGTGTGCAGCAGCCTTTCCAGCTAAGGAAGGCATTGCAAAGTAAATCTGAATTTGTTTTCTCACTGCACCTTTTTTTCTTAATTGTAATACACAAGTACAACAAAAACAACATATTGTGGCTTTTTGTGAAGATATTAGAGAAGTAATATTTAAAAGGTCCACTGTAGTGTTCATGCAGTAGAATGTATGCAGTGTATGGTTATGTGTTCATTCTTTACATATGCACACACATGTTTTGTGCTAGCAATCTTGTCAAGGTTGCTAGCAGGGCAGCATGAAAAAGTAACAGCACTCTAATGGAGAGCTTCTCCTGATGGGTTTTTGTGTGTGTGAGTGATTGGTTACAGAAATCCCCAATATGTTAAAGTTTTAATGTTTAAACAGGTTTAGTCATAGTGTCAATGTTGAGGGAATCTAAAGGTAACATACTGCATCTTCTGAGAAAAGGGCAGCTACTAGCCATTTTGAAAAACAGGAGGAATAAATGCTGCATCAGTCTGTACTGAACATTATGCTCCCTACCACAGCTGCCTCTCCCCCAGGCTGTATAACAGGGGGTTAGAGAACTTGTGAATTCCAACAAAGCTCCCAACAGCCCTGGTACTGCAATACACTGGTAAAGCAAGGAGCCCGAGCGTTGAAACAACAAAAAAAAGCTGCTCGCCCACATAGACATACAAACCCTCTCCCCTCACCGAGCCCAACCCAGAGGGGGAGGCAGATGGTGAACAGCTGACAACAAATACAATACAAGAAAAATACAACTCAACAAGGTGTAGTGGCCACTGGCTAACGATGCCCCACAGAAGTGCGAGCGACCCTGTGCAAGACACAGGGGTTTATTTACTGCTGTACTATTCGTTATCTTGGTTGTTAGAACCACAAGGCTATTAAACACCATGGGGCCTACTTTCAAAACGTTTCCTGCAGTCTGCAATTTATTTTTGAGAGAGAATTTCTTACTGATGCTACAAAATGAGAAATAAACCACTGTGCTTAAAGATCAACTTGGTACGCTTAGGCAATATCTGAGTTATCTTTCTAGTGAATGTATTCTTATTGTTGCTTAGGTTTATTTTGTGTTTTTTTTGTTTCAAGTCCTGGTGGCTTTTAAAAAGAGTTTAAAAAGCACCCCTGTGGGCTCACTAGCTCTCAGAATCATGTCTAAGAACATCACAAGTACACCAAAGTGTAACTATGAACCTGCCCCCCCCCATACAACACAAAGTGTGAAATACAGTACCACGTTTAGCAGCATACAGTACCTTACACTTACTGAGCGATTGGTTTGACAAGATTAGTGGTAAATCAGGGTCTGTGAAACCAGCCGCAACAAATTATTACAGTGAATGCATTTAGTGGCCGATAATTGTTTGCTTTAGGGAATGGTTAACAGTTGAAACTCAATACACCCTGTAGAGAACCCTGCAGTGCCAGTTTGTTTATGAACCGTACAATATGTAACAGTCATGGGAATGTATAGCACTAGATTTATAATTATAGGAGTGACACTGCTCATCCGACCCTACTGCAATCTGATTACATGCAGGTGTTTCATTTCTCCACAGTTACAGTCCAACAGCTTCGACGCCACAGAAAAACCTGGTTCTAAAAAACACAGGACTATTCCAATCAGCCCAGGGTTCTGCTAGGGTTAAGAGAAATAAATTGCTTTGAAATTCTGTCGAGCAGCAGGATTCCTGGAGTAATTTCCAGCCAGCTCAGTCCTCACACTGTCCAAGGGAACCCCCCCAGTTAAACTCTCATCTTAATAATATATACCCATGAATCTATTAGTAGCCATTAATAACGCATCAGCAAGGGATCATCTTTGCTTATTCATGGCATATTAAGTGTTTCTTTATTTAATACACTGTGTGCTCCATTGAGATGATACATTCGCAAAATGCACAACTTTAAACTGTCTATCAGAAAACTTGATATGCCTTTTAAAAGTTTACCATAGTAAAAGCATAGCAAAGTGTGATGAAGCATAGTGAAAGCATGATAAAGCATGGGTAAGCATTGTAAAGTCCAGCAAGGTATGGTAAAGCAAATTTAAAAATATGGCAAACCATTGTAATCTATGGTAAATACAAAGTATAACCATGGGAAATGTATGGGAAAACTGCTGTGCAAATTTACCTTGATAAACTATACTAACGGATATTAGGAATAAAGTCAAACATTTCAACTAAATGGCATGACATTCATAGTATGGCCATTCCAGAAACTCATTTGTTGTGGGGGTAAACCTAATATTTCATTTTGGGTAGCACTGCACACAGCGTGGTCATAAAAATCTTTTACATATATTTGAAGAGCTGACGATTACCTGTTTCGGGTTAGTAGGCAAGCTGTCCGAGTAGGATATCACAGGCAACAAATGTATACCACAAACCAGCACAGTCTCTTCATTTTTTGGTAGGCCAGGGTACATACAAACAGACAGACACACTATAACATTGTGAGGCTGCTTGCTGTACATTACACACATGCTTTGTTGGTACAGTAATTGCCATTTTATATGCCACTTGCAAGATATGTAATCATTCCCGTCTCTGAAGATAAACCTTCATATTATTCCATTCAAGGCGGTTGCATCTCTGTATGTGTGTGCACTGTAAATTGCTGCATCAGAAAAGATAAAAAGCACTATTTGCGAAGGGTCCGCTAGCTATTGTATCCCTCTAAAACATTTAATCTCCAGAGAAAAAAAGCATTTACTCAAAATCACTTTTTTTATATTGCCCATTTAGATTTTTTCTTGATGTTTTTTTATTATTATTATTTTAATTTTTGTGCTACCAATACATAGAAATTCCAAAAAGGACATAATCTGACATGCTTTTAAAGTAAAGAAAAAAAATCCTTAATAGGATCTGGGGATTATCATAAGCTATTGAAACCTTGGATTCTGCCCTACTTCGGATTGCTTTTGGTCTGTTACAGAGAGACACACGCACATGCACACACACACACACACAGCCAACTACTGCTGTTTGTATACCCGAGTCCTTTCCAAACAGCTGCCTGCATGCTTCAAGTGGGTCTCTTAGCAGAAAAAACAAGATTTGCAAGCAGCGTCAGGACTGTCAGATCAATTTCTGACGGGCGAACAAACACATCTATGCAACAATTCTTGATATAATAAAAATGAGTGTTGATCGGGATTACCTTGAGCTAATTTAATATTTTAAAAAAACAGTTACTGGATTTTAGCACACTTCATTTATGTTCTGGATGATGTACTGCAGTTGATTCTATTTTTTTCGTCCTTCCCCTGTAGCTCTGCCTGAAATGATGATACAAGGTAATGGGTTTTATTTAAATGCATTCTAGAAAGCCGATATCGTGCGTGTTCCTCTTGTTCTGCACTTGAGCTGTAATAACTTCCTCTGTTGCAAATCAACTGGATTTGTATTTATATTGGAACTGCATTCTAACCTACTTTCCTGGCAATAATCTACATAAACTCAGCAATCTCCAGAGAAATGATGGGAATGCTGGGTCTGACAGGAGACAAATTACAGCCAGGGGGCATCTAGTGTGTGTCTGTGTGTGTGACAGAGAGAAAGAGAAAGAGAGAGAGAGAGAGAGAGAGAAAGAAAGAAAGAAAGAAAGAGAGAGAGAGAAAGAGAGAGAGAGAGAAAGAAAGAAAAAAAGAAAGAAAGAAAGAAAAAGAAAGAAAGAAAGAAAGAAAGAAAGAAAGAAAGAAAGAAAGCGAGCGAGTGAGCATGTGTCTGTGTGTAAGAGGGGAGGGGGATACAGTTTAACTGTGATCCCATTCCCATACCCCTTCCTTAAGCCTCTCATCCTTCTGGATTTAAAAAATTAAGGACATTTGGTCTTAAAAGGAGACTTGTCTTGTCTATATTGCACTAGATCAAAGACATTCTCTTCTCTCTTGTTAGCCCTGAGGTTCTGAGATACATCAGTACCATTTACATTAATCACTGACGGAGGCCAATAATGATGGTTGATGTTGATCAGCTCAGAGCACAGGCAGGGCTCCAAGAGGGTGTCCTCGGAGAGCCAGTACTGCTAATGCGCTGGTCTCCTGCATCTTCAGTCAGCCTCTCTGCTTCCCACACCCCCCTTTGCAGCACTTCAGTGAAATATGGTTCTACTCTCTCAACTCACTGCAGGGCAGATGAGTCAAAGGGGCTAAAACAGTAACTAATTAATTAAGTATATCTTACATTGAATGCTGTGCTACTTCCTATCGCAAATGAAAGAATGAATCATTCCTGGATGTTTGTTTACAGACACATCCGTCAATGTTCCAACCACAGATTAGGAACAGCTTCCTGGATCCATTGATGAGTTTAGGAACAGTTTGTTAATCCAGAATTGAATTTGAGAATGCAGTCTGCCATTAGGTGGCAATTGAAAAGTATGGCCACAGAGTTGAAGAGAATAAATGATTATAGGCAACTTGAAATGAAGAGTGTTTTATTGTGGTGCTAATCCTTCTCAGGTTTTCCACTGCGAGTATCTAAAAAGGTTAACAAAGTTTGCTATTGAATGTTTCCCCAAAGTCCAGGTTTAGCATTTATACCCAATATGCTTTTAATATAAATGTTGTGATTATTGAAAAAAGATCACCTAATTGTAACTTCTAATGGAGTTTGCCTAGCCGTGTGCAGTACTGTGCAGAGAGAGTAAACAGGTGAGAAATAACTGTTGACATTGCAATGGGGAATGAGGGGAATTAGTTAATGGGAATACAATAGGAGTCGAGAGAGAGAGAGATTCAAGTCCGAGCTCAGCTCTGTAACAAACAGAAACACACAGCTAGCAAGCCAAGTCATCCCTCAACATGACGCGGTGCCGTGTGGCTCAAAAACCCTTACCCTCGCCATTAATTGGGCTGCAGCGAGTTTATTTATGATCGAACTGCGTTGCTCGCTTTTGTACTAACCATGAGGTTTTTATATATGCAGTGGCCCCAGGCAATGTCTGTGATTTAAATGTTGCTGTTCTGGGCTAGTTTTCCTGCTGCTTGCATCCAAATGTCATTGAAAAACGAACATATGTGCTAAGCATGCAATCAGAATGGGATCCCCTTATTCCACATAGAGGTAATAGCTCCACAATATAAAACTGTGAGCTGTATGAAGTAGTGACAGTGGCTGCAAGCTTCAGCAGGATTCTGCATTGCTCCTGTATTTGAAAAGTGCAGGTAAATACAGGCTGAACTGCTTCAGCACCCTGGACAGCTCCTGAGTGCTCCAAATGCTGTACAGTACAAAGCCTTCAATTTCAGGTGCCTTCCTATTAATATCTTACACTTCATTAGCTGCAGTACCATTATTGTTTGAACTGTTCTCATTTCTAATACATTTTGGTTATTCATAAACTTATTTAAGGAAAGCCTTTTCCTCTTAACGTTGCACATCCCCTGGATTTCTCCCCTTTGCAGTCCGATCCCCACTTCTGAAGAAGACATTAACTACGTTTTTTCATATTACTGTGCTGAACACATGCTGTGCCATCACTCTTTACTGAAACCATGGGACAGGCAACTGAAAAATATCTGGTTTATAAGCAAATAAACTACTACTACTAAAACTATGTGCAGTAAAAAGGACCCGAAAGGAAGGAAAACTGTTTTGTACTGACTGCCTTCGTGTAGAAAATATCAATACCTTTTCTAGCAAATTCCATCTCCCTGTCAGTCAACTAAACCAATACAACCCTTAACTGGTCTCCAAAACACAGCTAAACATTATCCCCATCCCTAAACCTCAGGTTGCTTAGCAACACCCCTTCTGAAAAAAAGCAATAGAAATCCTAGTTAAGAAACACAGTTAACAGGAGGAAGGTAATCATAGTAGTTGCTGACCAAACATCTTCCATCACATCCGCAAATGGTACAGACAGTCAATGGTTAATTTCAGTGCTTTCTTTAATATAAAGTGCTGTGCTCCCGTATTCCTCCTTTATTTTATACAGCTAGCAGTTCAAACAGAAGTAGAAGGTTGTGATTGAAGGCCCCTCTGAAGCCAGGCAGCCCCAGTGGACAACTGACCTGTGCTCTCGGGAATAAGGTCAAAAAGCCAATGGTCTTGTCATGGAGCAAGTGATCAATAAAACTTTATTAGGACCAAAGCCCCAGACCTAATTATTGCCAGGGGTTAATCCACCTGCCACCATCAATATCCACAAACTGAAATACATTTCAGTTTCCCTTACAGTACATGAGGTTTCCCTCCAAAGTCAGAGTGAGAATCTGCTTAAGAATTAAATAATGGAAAAAAGAGTTTAGATTTCAAAAACAGCTCTTTTTAACTATATAGTTTCAAAACACTGAATTGTAAATTCTACGTTCATTTTTTTTTTGAAGAAAAGTTAGCTACTTTCCTTTTACTTTGTATATCAGAATCTATTATTTCATAACGTTTGACGGAAAGCAAGACACAAATGGACAAGCTGGGAATCTATCAGATCGTTTGCACACGAGATTGGAAGAGACTTCAATTCAAAATGTTTACCATTGAATTTATTACGTTTCTTTTAGTACTTCTACATGCAGCACTATTGAGTGTTTAATAGATATGGATAGTTACCGAGTCCCCATGCCACTATGTTACCTGACAGCTAGATGCACTGAATGATGGTACTGCAGCATGCGTAAATCACCAAATATGGGAACAGTTTGTCTTGTCCTGTGGGCTTTAAGATTGCATCATAAAAGCAGCAGAATGCATGGCTTTCACAGGGAGAGACAAGCACCCGATCTACCACAGCAGCAGTCCAAGGAGGCATATTCACTGTGCAGTCAACATTTCATTCTGCTTTCTCTTCTGCAGTTTGTATTCTATTTAACCCATGCACTTAGCAGCATAGTGTCATTGAAAAAAAGCAAGTACAACTCTTCGCTGCATTAAACTCTTAACGACAAAAACAGCAGCATGCACACACACACAGACTCTGCAGGTGTAAGCACTAACAAAGTAGTGGAATTTAACAACAAGACTGTAGACAAAATCAGCCATAATGTTTCAATCATTGTATCATCAAATCTCAACAAAAAAAAACAAGAAAAAGCGAGTTCAATAAAATTTAAAAGCATACTTATTTTTATGAAATGAGCAAACTGGTCAGAAAAAAGGCCACCTAGTACTGGATTAAATTGTACTTCATTTGAATTAGGCTCTTGAAATCCTACTCACAGCAGGGGCTAGCATTAATGACCTCCATAAATTACAGGTTAAACAATAAAAACTTCCAAGTAATAAACACTCCCAATCCAGGCTGCAGGAAGCTGAAATGAAAGCAAACAGCCCACAGATTCCCTTTTCCAAAACTGGCTGCATTTCCACCCCTACATGTACTGTATACACACGCACTGTATACACACATACTGTACACACACACACACACACCAAACACATGCCAGCAACACAGCATGAGAAAAAGATGGCTTCCTCAGCTCAAAGCATCTGGAAATTTCTGCGCAGATTAAAATCAGCGGCCCGCAACACAGTCACCGCTGTTCATAGTCAGATGGGCACACCGCGTTTAAAGCACTAGATCCCATCAAAATCACACGCACATGCCGACTGCCATGCTTCAAGCCAGGCTGCAGTTAAAACAACTCCCCTCCTCAACCCTGCCCCCACCCAACCCCCCCTCTCCCCCAATCATTATACAGTAGTAGGTTACTATTCAGTGAAGGTCAAATAAGGGAAATATCAGGTAGTGTTAGATTTTTCCTATTTTTCTTTATGTGTGAAGCGGATTATGTTTTTTGTCCTGAAATCTTATTATTTAGTTATACCCCAATGCCAGTCCTAATGGCAAGCTCACATTAATCCCAGTTTCACAGCTAGAGTGGGCCAGAGGTACAAGTCAGATTAATTGGCTTGGCATACTGTAAGTACTTTATAGTTGGTCTTGTCTCTTCCTGCGAGAACACTGTGCGGGCATAAGGGCTGTGACGCTTCTGTTAAGCCTCTAAAAAAAAGTTTATATTCAAAAGAAACAGATAAAAAAAAGAGAATAAAGAAATGTGTAGAGATTAAAAAACATTGAAGTTAGCAATCCAAGCCGAGACTCCCCAACCAACCAAAGACCCTGCCTGAGCCTCATTATCATACTCTGATATAGGTCTGTATTGGTTGCCTGGGGAAATGGACAGGTCAGAGTTTTTCCCATTTCACTGTGTAGGGCAGATTAAAAAAAAGCATAGTTTTTCATATATGGGCAGTTTTAATACAGTTTCATCTTGACAGGATAAGATTAGAAGAAGAAAAAAATAGCAAGCCAAGAAAATAAAATCATAGTTAACCTCGAGGCCAGTCTCATAAGGTTTAATCCTAATGGGAAAAGAATATTAAAAACAAAATGGAAACCAAAGGCATATGACAGTTGGGATTTGAATTTTTACAACTATGACCAGGCTACGAATACGTTCAAGTCTTTCCTCCAAATTTTCAATTTACACAAATACTTTCACAAGTATTTGGTTGAGGTTCCTGTTGTACTAGAACATCAGTAAGCAAAACCTAATATTTCATCCTTCACTTTCATCCTTCAAACAAACGTTTCCATGGATACTTCAGTTCATCAGACAACCTGCTAGTTTCAGATCAAAAGTCTTACAGGCAATTCAGAAACCTGTCCAAGTAACCCCTTATTGGCAGCCTACAAACAGCTCAGAATGCTGCTGGTCAAAAAAAGAAATAGAAACGTAAACTGCACACATTACTGTTTCACAAGGAACAAAAGGGATGACTATATTGGCCATTCTGAAGAACAGACTTCTTTCCATCCTCAGCTTCCCTGGCGGAATGAACAGCGGTAAGCACTGAGGAACGGTGATTCATCACAAGTTATTGTTACATCTCAAGTGAATGCAGAGGCACTGCAGAGACTCGGGAAGCCGCAGCTGGGAATCAATTAAAAACATTAAGAGCCCATTCAGCAATACAGCCAGCAGCACCAGGGCTATTTCTAGGTAACTGCTTAAACAGGATGTGAAATTAAAAAACTCTGATGCATTAATAAAAAACAAAATCAGCCTGGTTCAGCTTTCTTTCTGTGTGAAGGCACTGCAGCGAAACATTTAAATCCATGCTAGTAACAGCCCCCGCCACCCCATCAATCTTTATTTATTTAACTATACAAACCACTCCTTCCTCAGTGTATTAATAGCCTTTACTCCTTTTCACTAGCTTGTTCCACAAAGCATGGAGAAAGGTCTGAACTTGCTTCCCCCAGAGTACCCTAACCAGGGTTATATTCAGGGGAAGCATGCACTGCTGCGGTTACATGTTGCTGTGTGTGCCCCAAGGGAGAAAAACATTGTGTTCGCTACCTACAAGGCCAGACGACAAGAATACAAAGATACACACAGTGTGCAATACCAGCAGGCAAAACAATTCTAGAAAGTGGATAGCATTAAAACCGAGGAAATGACAGGGCAGTTTGAGGTAGGTTTTCCAACGCTAATTGAACTCTAATAAGAGATTTGAATACCGCTATTCTGAAGAAAAGCTTTAAATCAATTAGGTAAAGAGTAATTTAATGCAATCTGCATGGGTCTGGATTCTGTTACTCCTATACAGAGTTAGTATCCTTTTCTCCATATCTGCCTTTACTTCAAAGCGGGATAAAGAAAGATTTAGAGAAAAATGGTAATAACTCAATATCTGAGATACAGAGCCCAGAACCATTCAGAATGACTGCATAAAATTACTCTTCCCAAATTGACACAAAGCTTCTCTTTACTGCAAAAGGACATTGTGAATATTAAAATATCTTATTTGAGTGCAAAAACCACACACTAGTAAGGGAAATGTAATGATACAATTAAAAGGACATCTGAAGCTACTTACACTAAGTATTAGCCAAGCCCATGTCTAAAGGTCTAAATATAGGTTCATATACATGCCATGTAGAGTAAACACTGAATACCACCCATCTGACAAGTTTAAAAACTCATGAATGCTTCAGCACTAGGATGCTGCCATTTGTATCACTGTGAGCATCAGCTTCAGTATTACATGCAGCAGAAATGTAGGCAGTGACCTGAAATAGTATTGACTGCCTAATATCTAGAGACGAAGAGCTTCCATTTGTATTATTATAATTATTAATATCAAGTCAAATCTGCATTAAAAGAAAGGGAGTACTTACATAGAAGGACTTCCAGTCGTGTTTATTATTTTTCCATTTTTAAATCGCCAGGTATTGTACAATAAACTCCTGTCTGTGTAAAAGCAGGCAATCTACATTTAGATTAATCATTGAAACCTTTTAAACAGTTGCCTAATCCATCATATATATATATGATCAATAAATAGACGATTTAGTATTTATAGTTTTCTTTTGTAATTATTTCAATTACAGTGGGGCACAATGCACAAATGTTTAAAAAAATGTAACTATTCTATTATACATGCTAAGCAGCTACGGTCAACAGACTTATGTTTTTCATAAAGTTATTTAACATCTGCTGAGTGGCGCTGAGTGGCGCTAGGTGTGAGGAGAGTTAAAGCAGTGTGCCTCTGATATTGACTGGCAGAACGCTGCGGAATAAGAGCAGCCTTCAAATGGCAGCTTTTACTCCAGCCAGCTCAAATGGGTCAATAAATCAATGCACCGCAATAACCAAGAAATAAATTTAAAAAAAAAACAAAAAGGAAAGTGGTGAAAAGCCTACTAATATATTACTGTTGCTGTTGGCTGCATGTGGATTTGAAACTGGTTTGTCAATTTAATTGCTAGCATTCCTGCCCTGATTTTCTGTTGAAATGTAAGGTACAGAGTATTTTGCCGGGTCTTCATAATATCAGACTACTATTAATCTACTGTACATGTTCCATTTTTTATTGGATTATACCAATGATGAAAGTGGATTATATCTATGATATACTGATAAGAATTGAAGGCAGTTATCATGACCGCCCTGTAAAGTGTGTCACACAGACTGGAACATTCCGTGCACAAGGGCCCACATTTTGAATGAGAACCCTACAAAAAGTGCTGGGTCTCGCACAAACCTGAATATCAGGTGTGCAAACTTTGGGAATATCCCTATAAAACACAGCAGTTTCCTATGCTGTGGTTGTAGGCTGTTAAGGTGTCTTTCACCTCTTCCCTTTTACCACCAGCTGATGTAGGGTCCTTCAGTTCAAAGAAACACAAGCGTGGGATCAGTGGATTATCCAGATGGAAAGTAAACACTAGTTACTTAAACTAGTGATTCAATCCAGCCATTACAATTACATGGTAGAAACACTTTTGATTTGTTTTTCAACTCAGTATTAAACAGTATTTAATACGATTACAAGGAGAGTCAAGGAAAACCCACAATAAGCATGATCGATCAATAATAGTTTTGTCTTTAACTCTTCTATAATGTTAGTCTTGTATTTCCCCCCTTGCTGTGAAATGTAATTGTAAGCACCAGATTCATTGCATGCATCGCATTTCAGGCCAGCCTCATCTGTACCTCTCTCTCTCTCTCTCTCTCTCTCTCTCTCGACTATCTATCCTTTAATGAAACCTTTATTACTTCACTCAGCATGAGAGATTAACTCAGCTTAATTTGTAATGTTTCATCTTAAATTGTTCCTGTCTGAGGCAGTTCAGCTCATTCTAGGCTTACTAGATTGAGAGGAACATTTTACCCAGAATAACCCAAAACTCCTGATTGCTAGTATTAATGTATTTCGATCTGTTAGGAATAATCACAAATAGCAAAGAAACAAAACACTATTAGCAAAATTAGATTTTGGAATAAAAACAATATGGGCTAGATAATGAAAGCTATTTCAATTGTCATTAATGCAGTTTTTTCTGACAGGGAAAACAGTATGACAATTAGAAAATTAAGAAGAAACAACTTAAGACTGTTACAAGGTTTCAAAAATCGATTTTAACACGATCCCAGTGGCAGATGGAAACAATGCATTAGAGCTAGCACACATTTGCATTTAACATTTAAGTTCTGTACAGAAGCACGACCCCTCTGTCCTCTTTAAATGTGTCCCTTAAGTTTTGGGATTGACTCATCTAGCACCCCATCCCTGTCAGGAAGATGAACTGCAGACAGAACCGTGTCTATCTGGTGGCGTTCAGGTAACATTGGCCTGCTCAGAATTATCCAATTAAAGGCCCACAGGGGATCAACTTGACAAACATGTCAAGACTGTTTGAGGTTTAGGGAAATTAATGTCTCCTGAAAAACCTTTTAGGCCTTCATTCCCAGAGATATCTTAGATGCATATCTAGGAAAACCAACCAATTGAAAGCGATTTTCTGAAAAGGACCTGGAAACATGAGGGTTAATAATTATCCAAACCCTACAAAACGTGATGTTACATACAAATCATTTTAAAAAGTTAAAAAAAACCTGGTGCAAAAACTGTTAAAATGTAAATAATAATTCTTACTCACAATAGATTGCAGGCAAACACATTCACTCTGCTAGTTTCTGAATAGTCACGTCAAGCGGTCACACTTTTAAAAAGGGACCCAGGTAAGGCTGTCTGACAAGGGCTAGTAACAATTAACCCTTTCACCCCCAAGAAAGGGCTGTAACAAACCATTCTCCTCTCCACCTTGGCAATTACATTTAGTCACAGCTTAATCATCCATCCATGTGGAAAGACAGTACGGACAAAACAAGTAGTAATTGCAGGTCCTTTCAGAAGATGTCAAAGTGAAAGGTGTCATTACTGCTGCTGCAGCACAGTACCTAGAGATGTCAAAACTTGTCAACAAAGGTGAACAGGTTAATAACATTGCTCCACACCCCCCCCCCCCCCCCCCCCAATCATTGTGAATTCTGACACCTTTAACTGTGCAACTGCGACAAAATAAGTCTGCTCAAAACGTGAAAAAAAATAAATAAAAATCAAAGACTGTACTAGCTAACCTTTTAAACTCCAGCACTGGTTTCTACGCAGCACCTACCCTGGAACCACTTTCTCCAGCACAGTGGATCATGTATCATCAAACCAGAGATGGAGGAAACACATCCGCCAGACTTTGGTCCATGACCTGGAATGACCCCCAATAATTAGGCAGTAATTTCAGAAGGTTTCAATATTGCTATATGAATAGAATATCTAATTCACAACGTTACATATTAATAGTGACTGTTAAGTTTGTTTTGCCTAAGTCCGCTGCAGTTGGTGCTGCTGCAATGCAAGCTTACTGTAAACAGTGTATTTCTATTTAAATTATAAAAACATGATTACTGTTCTATATAACATATTTTTAAACTACATGTAAATGTTGTATTCCACTTATGTGGATTACCTGTAAAATAATAGGATTTTCAATCAAATATAAACAAGTAGCTATGGTGACGTCACCAGTAAGTTATGCAAATTTGTACCATCGAAGGTTCAAACCTTCCTTCAGTAATGTGTTCTGAATCTTCGAAGGTCAAAATGTCCCCTTCATTGCAGCCCTATTTACATCTGTGTAAAGATTACAGCCTTATTTAATGTACAGTTAGTTGTCAAGTGACCCATGTAGTTTGTAGTTAAACACAAATCTCTTCACTAACTTTGAACAGCTGTACAAATCACACGATCAAAACAACGTCCAGATTTCAATAAACGATGGACATACTGTATCCCAAAAATTCTAAAACAATTAAACTGATGACTATTATTACTAAATTGAGCACATCAAATGAAATAAAGTTTATGCTCCTGGAATAACATCTGGGACCACTGAAAAGGATGTTTTGAAAAAATACACTGTAGCTAGCAATAACACAACACAGTGTAAAAAGGCAAACATATTGCAGCAAGCTCTTGCAGATCAGTGGAAATGCAAGCCACCCTTCTTCCATACATTAACTTATAACCTCCCTCCTCCTGCCCGCTACTCCCCATTAAAATCGACAGTGCCATTGTGGAACAGTGTGGGACTGATGCTTTGTTTTCTCCTCTGCGACACACCCTGCCATCGAGCAGCGCTGTCATCTTTGTTTGAGCCGCTGTCAGGCTCTGTTCATGGCATGTCAAACTTGTTCATTTAGCCGCCAGTGTCAAGACATCCCTACGCAGAGACACCGAGGTTCAGAGCCACTGGCTCACCTCAGCTTATTTATTTTAGGGATGCTAGTCAGCAACAGTGCTGCGGACTGCACAGCTTCTGACAACTTGCTCAGAGGGACTGTCCGATTCTGACCTGTACTGTCCTTTGCCAGCATGGACTACTAAATCCCTGTTATTTATATGTTTTCAATTATAAATTCAGAAAAACTACCAAAGTTTTTTCCACACAGAGACTAAACCGCACTCCATTTTATTGTATGATGGGTGTGGGTTTGGAGAGAGTAGAAATATATATATATATATTTTTTTTTTTTTGGGGGGGGGGGGGTGTTAGTAGTACAATGGAGTAAAAAGAAACACTCGATTTCCTACCTAAATGTCCCTTTTGTATAGTTGATAGCTCTGCTTTCTGAATGTGGCCCAACTGTCTGCCAGGGTTATTTAATTATACAGTAAACCTACAGTTTTTGTTTACAGTATTTACTGACAATGACTAGGGGTCTACTTAAATCGCGGTAAATTTACGTATTTTTCACGGGTATGTTGCGGAATAAAATTAGGATTTCGCGGCCATGTTTAAACATTAAATAAACCTAAGTAGACAGTATTTCAGAACACTAAAGCCTAAAAATAGTGGTATTTGCTTCCTTACTAAAACAGAGTGCTGTCATTTGTTAAAGGCGAGTATGCAGCATCCCCCTGCAGTTGACTTGCCCATACATTGAGACTGCACGTCTGCATCCACTGAATTGGTTGGAAGTTCAGGCAAAGCTTTGCCAAGTTATACAGATGTGGAAATCGATTAGAAACAGCCCAAAAACTCGGTTACACAAGGGCATCTGGCATACTTTAATAAAGTCAATGTATGCAGCACGTTCGTTGTCATGTTATTTGTCCCCTCCAATAATTTATTTTATTAGTACCGAGTCAAAATAAAGAAGACATGACTATTCGGGTCTAAAATTCCAACTGTAACAGCAGGTTGAAGCGAGGTGGCTGTGCTGGATCGTTTTAGTACTGATTTAACTTGCAGACAGGAATACTTCTTGTCTCGGCTGACTTTCCAGTTTGGTTTCTGAAAGCTGTTTATTTTACGTTCTGTTCAGTAGCCTCTGAAGTAGCCTTTTGTTTAATGTGTGATCCTGAAGCTAAATAGCGATCGATCGTATTTTCTCCAAATACACATTAAGATATGGAAAACAATGACCTCAGTCTGCATGTAGTTTATTTGCGAAATATCTTGAAACGATCATCAGCCGAAATATTGTACCCTAGATTGCTCCAGTAAAAACCCAACTGTATAAATGGGTAATTGTATGTAAAAATAATGTGATATCTGTATAATGTGAAATAATGTATAATGTGATATCTTGTAACAATTGTAAGTCGCCCTGGATAAGGGCGTCTGCTAAGAAATAAATAATAATAATAATAATAATAATAATAATTCCTCTTCTTTATTTTTGTATACAACTAGATCAGCAAGCTGCTTTTTTCCACCCATGTCTGTTTCGACACTTCTAATAACTGTGTTTACCTAGCACACTTGGTGGACTTGGGATTTATCTTCAAGCCAAGTCGTGTTAACCACTGGAAAGGAAATGCATGTCTCATTGAAGATCCTGATTTTATATTTGTGAACTACAATCTCACCAACTTTGGCACCAACATGTATTTCTTTCTAATCCATCTGTCTTTTAGACACCATTCACAGACTGCTTATGTCAGTGTCAATGTGGGGTCCTTGGTAGTTTGTGAAGTCTATGGGATTAGCCTATAGTAATAAAGTAATTAAATATGCAATCCTATAAGCCATGTTGACATCAGCTGATGCTCTTAGTGTTTGTTATTAAACAAAACGAATTATTAGTTGCCATACCACCTGGAACTTACACATATTCTCACAGTTTAGTTTAAAACACATGAGAAACATATCTAATCATGCTGAAACATAGCAAAGGTGAAACTGATTATTAGAATTATTCTTTATTCACCTTGATCTCAAACAATAGCTCTCAGAGCCTCTAAAACAGCAATCATTTTTAAAAGGTGTTTTGGTTGCAGTGCCTCCGAGAAGTCTTCATAAGATCTGCGCAATCTGACTGCGCTGCTGCGTTCAACAAAACAAAACAGTACTCTAGAGAAAGTGAAAGTGACGTCCATTCAGCACAAAGACAGAGCTGGGATTGTGGGCGACACACTGGCTGCTTCAGGTGTGCTTGTTTGGACTGTCAAACTAACCTGCTTATTGCGAGCCTTCGTTCAGTAATGCACTACTAGTGAATCAACGTTCAGGATTACAGTGATGCACTACTAGTGAATTAACCTTCAGGATTACAAAGTCTTATAGCATTCGGAAAATCTGAAAGAGATAAATATCTGGGGTGCATAGAGACCTGCAAACGCACATTTAGCACAAAATGAAGCACCGCAACCCAGCATTTTAACCCAGCACTAGGGCATGGCTGCTTTTTAAATGGGCACAGATATCCTGAGATGTACCATCATAAATGTTTACCTTGTCTGTCACTGGCCTAGCGTTTGAGCGCTCAAGTACTCAGAATTTGTAGTGTTCAAATATGTTTTTATTAGAAATTCCCACCTTGAATTAGGACTAGCTATTACAGGTTCTTGATCTGGCTACTGCTAGGAGAGGTGTGATACTTAAAGCCTCCCACTTAGGACTTTGACTGAAGATGTCATGCACTGATGGGGTCTACGGTTTAAGGAACAATGATGACAAAGCACAAAAGGTGCCTTTTTCTGTAGCATTTTGTAACACATGGATCATCAGTAAAGCACTAGTCTCGGAGTAGCCAAATATTTTTAAATCTCTTCAAATCTTCAGAAGGAGAGAGACAGGGGATGAGGGCAGGCTCCCTGAGCAAAGATCCGGAAATCAACTAGGAGAAAATAATATAGCGTTGAAGAAAAAAATAAATCAATACTTCCTACGAGAGTTCGAGTAATGAATACGCACTCGTGGATGAAGTGCACTACAAGGTTTTGTACAGAGAAAGCAGTGTTTATTATTATTATTTAAAAGGGCATTCATTGCTCTCTGTTAATGAACCCGTTCTCAGGTTTGTTCTTCTCCCAGGAATACTGTACTGATTTTGTCATAAAATGGGGCATATTTCTGCTGCCAAAAAAAACAGACCTGCATCCGCATCCCCCTACATTCTCCTTTCATTTTCAGTGCCTGCCCCAAGTCAACGGCTGAGGAAATTAAATATTGACAGGCATAACTCAACAGTGTAATTTTTACTGCCATGCCTATCAGTAGCTGTCTGCAGGTCTGTATCTGAAATTCAAGGGTACCAGTTGGTCTTTTCTCCATTGACAGGGGGGGGATAAAAACAACTCTGGCTGCAGCCTACAATTTAACTCCTGCAGTAAAAGCGCCACTGGTTTTTAGTCCCCCGTTTCAGCCACAATTCATTGCTCTATGCACGTTTCTCCCCTGTCAGTAGCGCAAGAAAATTCTTTAATGTCAATTGCAAAATACCAAATCCAATATTAACCCCACCCCCCCAAAACACCTACATCATTAAGAGAGAACTTGCAAATACAAAAACTCTACAAAAAATATAGTGACATCTTGCCTCAGTGGTAAGCATTTGAGTAGTTAGTAGAAAAAGGAGATTAGCATCAAAACTATTAGTCTTGATGCTAATCTTTGGCGTATTGGTCCTAATAACAGGATCATGAGCTGGCACGGGGTGCACCAGAGGGAAAGGTTAAATGAGGCTGCCCTGTGCCCAGTGATAAAGTTCATAGACAGAACTAATGAAACTTGTTTGTAAAGGGGAGGAGCTAGGCAAATGTACTTTCATGCCTTTTCACTTCTGGCAGCCTGGGTTCAAATTCAGTGCAGGTCAGAGTATTTGATGGTATTAAATTTGGCAGTGGACATCACCAAACCACTTTCAGTTCCAGAGCTTTACTAGCTGAAATGTACTCAATACAAGTTACCAAGCTTTGAAAATACCCCTTTACCGTTGTATAAAACAAGAATGTTTTTGACAATGGTTAAAAGCAAATGTCTTAGAAATGAAAAACCATTGCTGAACAATAAGGGAAAGGGCTGGGGGCAATCAAAAGCCAATAAAAGAGAAAGAAAATCCCCTTAAAACACTGGGCTGCCCTGTCAGAGTTTAGCACTTGTGCAGGTACAGAACAAACTGCTGCCCTTGTCTGGGGAAGGAGGTCATCTAAACCCATGGGGTCCCTGTCGCTCTGTTCTGCATCCTGTTTGATTGAACGGCTTGCGATGGGGAGTGAAGTGTGAAAGGCAACCCTACCTCAAGACCCCTGTCCATTCCACTCTGCTCAAGCTCTACCGCCATGATGGCTGGGCCTCATTAGAAGTGACAAGCGCCTACCCTCTCCGATAAGACTAGAACCATTTAGATTCACGACTGATTGGTCCTGGGGGCTGCCAGGAAAATAAAGATGAATATCATGCGATTGTCCCTTCATTCTTACTGCCAATTAGAGGAAAAAATAAAAGGCATGCTTCTGCCGGGCGCGATCGGGATGATCTCAACCTGCCACTCGCCACGCCTCCAGGCTGAATGTGATACAGTGTGGAGATGAAGAATTAATGATGGAGAAAGAGAGGGTTAAACTTCAGATTAATGAAAGATGACAAGAGCCAGAATCTGATGCCCTCTTCTCTCTTTGGGATGTAACCATACTTCTTCCCCCTTTCCTAATGCTAAGGTCCTTGACACCATTCACATATAACAGACTCCAAAGAGGATTTAGAACTGATCTACCTGTATTGTAAGATAATACAGTTAAAACACCACTGACATTTAAACACACAAGATCTTCCAATAAATACTGGTACACCTCATACTAAAATATTATTCTTTGGGGTCTCTACGCTTTAAGGAGCGCCCCTAGGGTCTAGCAGTGGGAAGAGAGGGGTATGCAAATCTGCAGAACAAAAAAGTACAGGGATGGAAATAAGACAGCTATTGCATAGCAGTTTCACCCATTCCAAGTTTTACTACAAACCTGATAAGCCAGAGTCTATACGTAACAAGCTTAGGTGTGTCTTATTAAACTCCTAGTAAAACCAGGAATGGATCAAATAGCTATGCATTGGGAGTCGTATCTCCATCCCTGAAGTACAAAAGGGGATGTATTGCAAGGCTAAATCTCCAGCTTAATCTGGTGTAAGACCATGTCAAATCTCCAGATGAGTTAAATTTGACTTGCATATAAGCTCCTTCAAGGGCCCTTTCCCGGTTTTCTATAGAGTAAGTAGGCTAAGCCGTACAGCACTGTTCTGGAGGAGAACACCAAAGCCACAGTAAAATAGGAAATAACAGCAAAGCCGTCACACCAGACTGGGCAAAACCACCTGTTGTTCATCAAATTGTTAATTTGAGGGTTAGCCCACTCGCGCAGTAACCACCGCAGTGAATAGCCATGCTTCACAGCGCTACTGTAAACGGACTATGAAACCGTGCTCCCTGCCACTGCCTACCTTCATTTAACATAACAGCAGATAGTGCTGCATTTTTTAAAAGCTCAGCAAGGAAATGTCACCAAAAATAAAAGTCCCAAACCAATTCAGACAGCTGAATACAGCGGTTCCAAAAAGTGCATACATATTTACTGTCAAGATATAAAACACACATATCACAGGTGTCAGTGCCATGAAAACATGGCCATAAATACATAAATGCACAGTTTTACCGATGAGTGGTTCCCAAGATATATGAAAACCTCATCTAATGTTAGTGTTTGTGTGTGACAAGAGGAAGTCTTTGTAAGTGATGCAGCCACACACAAGCGATTTTGTCACAAAGCATTAAGTCAAAAATGGATTCTGTGAGACCAAACCACAACACTTTGACATACTCTCACATCCCCTTCAGTCATTGTGTGCAGAATTGTATTATGTTAAGTTTCCTACCTATGTATCTATTTTATAATGCATATATGTTTTTTTCAAAGTTTTGATAGGGCAACTTCTCAAACTGTTCACACAAACTGTTATAAAATTTCTAAAAATGTCATTTAAAATTTGTGAACGAGGGGGATACAACTATAAAACAAGACATTGAAGACATTCTAGTCAAAATCCTTACCAGACGTAAAAAACGTGAACACATCACCCCCGTCTTGCCCAGCTGCACTGGCTACCTGAAAAGTTCAGGATTACTTTCAAAACTCTCCTGCTCACCTACAATGCCCTTCATCACACAGGTCCCGAGTACCTCCTCAACCTGCTGACCCGCTATGTCTCTGCCAGCAAGCTGAGGTCCTCCGACTCTGGCCTGCTTGTTATCCCCAAGCAAAAGTGCACCACACTGGAGAACACTAGTTTAGCTTCATGGCTCCAACTCTCTGGAACTCTCTCCCAGCTTTGGTGCGTGATGCTCTCAAGACCCACTTGTTCTCTCTTGCTTTCCATGCTCTTTAACCCCGATATCTGTTATTAGCTGTTGTGTTGCTGATACTTTTTTTTTTTCTCTCTCTCGCATCCACAATGTTTTAGAATTCTTACATCCTAGCCCTGTATTTAATGTATTATGCATTGTTTTTCACTGTATGTAATGTATTATTCATTTTTCACTGTATTTCATGTATTATGCTGTTTTGGTTTTTTTTAAACTATCTTGTAAAGCGCTTTGTGATGGTGGTACACTATGAAAGGCGCTATATAAAATAGATTGATTGATTGAATAAATATTGAAAACATTTGTCATTTAATGTATTAAGTTTGTTTTAGTATTTCTAAACAAAACTGTAGTTTAAATTCCCCATTTATTTGTTCGGGTATAAAACCCTGTGGAAATATAATTGAATGTCATTTTCAAAGAGGTCCTGGTACGTTGTGGTGTTTGCCATTTCCCCTCCTGTTATAAACTACTGTACATACTGTATTTGTAACTGGTATTGAAGGCGGTATATATAAATGTACTTCTCATATTACACCGTCCTTTTCTTTTTTTTAGTTTAAAAGCACGTTCTGATTTGAACAGTTAAGTGATTCTGTATAATTAAATTGGCACAAAATGTGTTGTTCTAGAGCTTTATTAACACAGATTTAGTCAATATAAGTTACCAATCTTAAATAATAAGTGTATTCCTTCTCCCCCTTCCCTCCCTTGTACAGTATTACCTCCAGGCCAGATTTACTCTGCAGTGCAGCCACTTCTATGCACACACAGTACAACAGCACAGCCTCCTAAAGCTATCATTATTTTGCAATTCCACCCAAAGAGGCTGCTATTCCAGCTTTGAATGGCAGGGCTAAATAGACATGGATTACAAAGGAATGGTGGAAGAGCAGCAAAGCTGACAGCATCCAATGCAAAAATTGGAAACCTGGCTTCCCCAGGGGGAAAAAACAGGATCATGATCATGTCAATTCATAGACATCCAGTGAATTATTAAGGTAATACCATACACATAGATATCTATCATTGCACAATTTATTCACTAGCGGAGGGATTGACATATACTTTTTTCCCCATGTTAGAATACTAAAATTCTCTGGGGTAGAGCTTTTCTTGTTATTTATTTACAACTTCAGTTTGTTTGAATATTTGTGTGTCATTATTGTAGCAAATGTCACTATGTATACAGTGCTCAGTCTTTTTCTCTATCTGACTTGTACATCAAAACAATTAAAATATTGAAAACAGTGAAATAGTAAAAACAGTGATTTATTAAAATATAGTACTTTTGTGAAATACCAAGTGTGTATTTAAAACTGCAAAACTTAAATCCTCCAGTTGTACTGTTTATTTCTTGACATTAACATCCACACACAGATTTGGAATGGCACGACTTGCCCGTTTGGAATGGCATGACTTGCCCATTCGGAATGGTCCGCCTTGCCCATTTGGTTGAGCATGCCCAGTGAGGTGTGCACATACCCTGCTGTTCTCTTCAAAGCAGTTAAGCCTGATCCTTCTGGATTAATGGATTGGCAAGGTCATCTTGCTAGCACCCATCTTTGGCAGGAAAGAAATGGATGCATTGCATCTAGAACGCCATATGCCACGATATTCGCATACAACTGTATAGTCACGTGAACTCAAGTGCAAGCACTGATCAAAGTTTCCAGATTAATGGTTCCCAAAACCATTCACCATCTTGTAAATCTACTGCACATCGGTATCGATATCAGTGTGCAACATTATACAACATTTTCAAAGTGTTTACTGATAGATACAATACTGGAAACTCTTGAATCACCAGCCTTTATTTGTCTAAGAATTATTCACTGGTTTCAATAATTTGTTCCTCTGCTAACATCTCCAAGTTTTCCTTTTTGCCAAATGTGTAAGTCTAGTTCTCTGTGAATAGTATTCATTGTCTTGTTTTACACACAGCACTATTCCTCAAAACACTGGTCCCAACAAAACATAGGTGGGTCCAATCTGGAGTCTATATAGTTTTACCCCAGAAACTCAGTGGTAAAGAATTAAAATAACAATAAATCTTGCATCAATTTGTATACTTTCAGTTCTAATGCCAGTACAGTGCATTGGGGTTTGAGGAGAACTAAGAACAATGGCTCTCAACCAGTTGGTTCGTTAGGAGGCTCTGGGGTTATGTAACAGCTCCCACAGAATGATGTGGCCATAAGGTAGCGACTGCCTGTTAGATACAGACAGCCATCTGGTCACTGTTCGTCTATCAGATACTATCACAGCTTGATCCTAACAAATAGGAAGACAAAAACCGTGGCAGCAGATTCTTCTCACCAGCTACAGTACAGGTGCCCATGAGGCTCCGGGGCTTTGTGTTATGTATGTTACTGCAAAATAAGTGTTTCCATGCAAGAAATACATATATACATTTTACAATCAGTCTGTGTAGATCTAGTGTTGTACTGTAGCTGAGCCTGCAGGCTCACAGCAAAGTGCTATGTGAGCACTTTATTGTTGGAAGATTTCGCCACATGTCACCGCATAGCAGTGGATTATTGCTGCTTCATTATTCCTCAGATGGTACCAGCTCCATGCCTCCAGCTGCCCCCTGGCTTCTAAGCACACACACACACACAATGTGCACTACCCACCTTCAGAGACCCGGAAGATAGATATACTCTGTGTGTGTGTGTGTGTGTGTGTGTGTGTGTGATATAGATATAGATATTATATATATATATATATATATATATATATATATATATATATATATATATATATATATATATATATATATATATAAGTACTGAGCAAAGGTTTTAGGCAGGTGTGAAAAAATGCTGTAAAGTAAGAATGCTTTCAAAAATAGACATGTTAATAGTTTATATTTATCAATTAACAAAATGCAAAGTGAGTGAACAGAAGAAAAATCCACATCAAATCAATATTTGGTGTGACCACCCTTTGCCTTGAAAACAGCATCAATTCTTCTAGGTACACTTGCACACAGTTTTTGAAGGAACTCTGCAGGTAGGTTGGCCCAAACATCTTGGAGAACTAACCACAGTTCTTCTGTGGATTTAGGCAGCCTCAGTTGCTTCTCTCTCTTCATGTAATCCCAGACAGACTTGATGATGTTGAGATCAGGGCTCTGTGGGGGCCATACCATCACTTCCAGGACTCCTTGTTCTTCTTTACGCTGAAGATAGTTCTTAATGACTTTCGCTGTATGTTTGGGGTCGTTGTCATGCTGCAGAATAAATTTGGGGCCAATCAGATGCCTCCCTGATGGTATTGCATGATGGATAAGTATCTGCCTGTACTTCTCAGCATTGAGGAGACCATTAATTCTGACCAAATCCCCAACTCCATTTGCAGAAATGCAGCCCCAAACTTGCAAGGAACCTCCACCATGCTTCACTGTTGCCTGCAGACACTCATTCGTGTACCGCTCTCCAACCCTTCGGCGAACAAACTGCCTTCTGCTACAGCCAAATATTTCACATTTTGACTCATCAGTCCAGAGCACCTGCTGCCATTTTTCTGCACCCCAGTTCCTGTGTTTTCGTGCATAGTTGAGTCGCTTGGCCTTGTTTCCACGTCGGAGGTATGGCTTTTTGGCCGCAAGTCTTCCATGAAGGCCACTTCTGACCAGACGTCTCCGGACAGTAGATGGGTGTACCAGGGTGCCACTGTTTTCTGCCAATTCTGAGCTGATGGCACTGCTGGACATCTTCCGATTGCGAAGGGAAGTAAGCATGATGTGTCTTTCATCTGCTGCAGTAAGTTTCCTTGGCCGACCACTGCGTCTACGGTCCTCAACGTTGCCCGTTTCTTTGTGCTTCTTCAAAAGAGCTTGGACAGCACATCTGGAAACCCCTGTCTGCCTTGAAATTTCTGCCTGGGAGAGACCTTGCTGATGCAGTATAACTACCTTGTGTCTTGTTGCTGTGCTCAGTCTTGCCATGGTGTATGACTTTTGACAGTAAACTGTCTTCAGCAACCTCACCTTGTTAGCTGAGTTTGGCTGTTCCTCACCCAGTTTTATTCCTCCTACACAGCTGTTTCTGTTTCAGTTAATGATTGTGTTTCAACCTACATATTGAATTGATGATCATTAGCACCTGTTTGGTATAATTGTTTAATCATACACCTGACTATATGCCTACAAAATCCCTGACTTTGTGCAAGTGTACCTAGAAGAATTGATGCTGTTTTGAAGGCAAAGGGTGGTCACACCAAATATGGATTTGATTTAGATTTTTCTTCTGTTCACTCACTTTGCATTTAGTTAATAGATAAATATAACCTATTAACATTTATTTTTGTCTATTTTATTTTAGTCTATTTTTGAAAGCATTCTTACTTTACAGCATTTTTTCACACCTGCCTAAAACTTTTGCACAGTACTATATATATATATATATATATATATATATATATATATATTTTAATCTCATTATACCACTTGATTACAATTTCACTCAAGCTAAATGCTTTGGATAACCTTATTACAGTGTTACTGCCATTTTGACTGCCATTCTAGGGCTTATTGGTCTATATAGCGATTACAACAATCCCATACACACATCGGTTAAGAGAACCAGTAATAATAGGACCATTACCTGAAACGTTTGCCTACATACTGCGTGCAATTATTTAATTCTAACCGTGTATACAGTGTCAAATAACATGCGTTGTCTTCATGACAGTTCTTTGTGTTATCGTATTTGTTTTTAACTTTGGATTATTTCCTTTCAGCTGAGTTCAGGAGTTACTCTTGTGTTCCAGCTGCCTGCCGGAGACATATAGTACGGCCATACAGTACGGCTTCTTCTTGTATTGATGGGAATACACAGCTGGCTCTTCTTTCTACAACTCACTTTATACGTGTGTATCTTTCTCCTTTACTGTGCACATGCAGAGTGTCCAGTAGCTTCCAAACTCAAAACAATAACACACACTAAAATAAAAAGACACTAATAGTAGTAGCAATAATACAACTCCATGGGGAAGAGGTGGTACTTTACACACACACACTCTCAAGAGGGGATTAGGGGTTATCTAATGAAGAGCAATCACTGCTTGCCCCTTAATGAAGATGCAAATAATTGATTACTAGTTTAAAAAGCTCATGATCCACAGCTCCTATTAATTGGTGCAGGTGAAGAGGATTGCATATATCAGGCAGGCAGTAATTCTAAAGGCTATATATACACTGAGCATCAAAAGAAACTTAATCACTTATATTTGGATAAAATTCACTAGATGTGATCAAAAAATGGCAAATTCTGTTTTAGACCAGCTGCAGTGACTTTTTATTGTGACATCACGAAGATGCTGCAAAATGATTTGTCAATCTTGGGCAGGTGTTGTGACTCTTGGATCTCCCAGTTCATGGCCCATCATTGACAATGTGTGTCTGGTTATACCGTTTCACCAGGTTTGAAATTGCTGTCTGTAAGCACCCAAGACAGCGAGCCACAGTACGCTGCCCTAGTCCAGCCTCCAACATGCCGATTGCACGAAGGCGCTGCTCTCTTGACAGACATGGCATATTGTTTTTTTTTCTGTGATTTTCTTTATTGCTTTTATTCAAGCTTGCACATGAAATCACACCATATCCAGTGTCCAATCAACTGGTCTCACTAATTAGGTGATTAAGTGATTATATGCTTCAGTCATAGTCACTCAAGCGTGTCCTGGTCAAGGATGAATATTCCGTGTTTTCCAGTATTTCACGGTCATGGAAGATGGTTTTGTGATTACCGTGGTATTTTGTTTAAAATACAGACCTGGTAGCTCCACCATCAAAACAGACTGATTCTGCATGTACACTTGTAGACAGCACGCAGTAAATGATGTTAAATATGTGTTCTCAGAAGATATCTGAAAGTCAAATGAGGCTTTGAAGGGTTTTTAAGCTTTCACAGTCCGAACGGAGAAGATAGAAATCAACACATCGTTTTGCATTTCAATTAGGAACCACCATCAGTATTTGTACACACACCACGATTGTTTTTATCTTATTTGTAATTTGTAAAGATATTTAAAAAAAACAAAATACAAAACACAGATAGGGGCACAGCTAGAGTATTTAATATCTGGGAGACTTGGGTTTGTTCTCAACCTATCCCCCAGTGGACATCAGCCTCCATCACAAAACTACCTCACAATTCGGGACAATTGTCAGTCTCCGCTTGAGAGAGACCCAAGACTGAATGGAAGGCTATGTCAGACTGTTAGCCAGCGCCAACCAACCCCCCTTCACCATTCACGAACAATAAATTAACCAACAAACAAACAAACAAACCAATAATTTCCTGGTATATCAAAGTTGCTGTTTCCCTCTGGGACTGTAAGGTCAATGGGTCAATGTAGACAACAATCTACTAACATATATGAACTGCCAATAGACACCATGGTCTCTAACATCAATATCTCCACCCACATCACAACCTAGCCAGAATGAGGGGGAGACCAGGGGCTGTCTGTGAATAATCCTACTCAGGCATCCTGAAAAGGGTTAGGAATAATCACACCCACCCGCTGAAAACTTGGAAATGTCTACCCACAGTTCTCCTAGGCTTCACGAGCCAGTTGGATTTGTCTTTTTGTGCACACATGCTGAAAGCAAAGGGGCTACCCTCTGCTGTTTTCTCAGCGTGTGGACAGGCCCTCTTTGATAAGGCAGCGCTCTTGTCTAATACCCTCAATCGCGGCTCAGGCCTGGGCGACAGGAAGCTTCTATTTTGAAAGACAGCCGAGTGACTCCGGCCAAGAACAAAGGCCTTTCTTTCTGAAGTGTTGCCACTTTCTAAGGGGATTTAGTAGGAAGGGCTTTTCCACCTTCTTAGGGGAATAAACAGAAAACTATTACTGTGTTGCCAATGTGTCACTGGAAACAAAGGCATTTACAGAACATAATACCATCAATCAAAAATCATTCCAAACTTAGAAAACTGTTTTTTTTTTTTTTGGTTGTACCGTAGCCCAATATGAAGAGAGACAAGCTTTTTCACCTGTGAATTATGGAACCATGCTTCATTCAGACTACTGTTTTTGTTTTTCTGCAGGACTGTATACAGGCTTAGTTTACATAAGGCTAGAGCTTTGGGATACAAATGCAGTTATAATAAGTAGTGTTTCAGCTACTAATAAGAAAAGAAAATTCCTGACAAGTAACAGCCTTAAGTCCTTTCATTACTGAAAACCCTCCCTTTTACCACAAACAAAGAGGAGCTAACATTGCAAACTTACGGCAGCCTACGTGACGCTTATCTCTGTAAAGCTCCTTAAAAGGGTTAAGGTCCTGATTCAATTAACTCTTTAGCTGAGAAATTAGAATGTATGCAAAATGAGGAGTGTGTGTGTCTAAAGGTTTGATTAAGCCATCACTAATGTCACAGTGCGCTTCAACGGAAATAAATACTGTTCCACCGGATTGCACGCATCCAGTTTTTTCATTGTTTACAATTTCTATTTTGATTAGTTTTGGCTTCAAAGTGCCCTGAAAAGGTGAAGCTTGTATCCGGTGAGGTAAACACAATGCTGCACTGAATCTTCAAGGCCCTTCCGCTTTGTAGACACACTGCTAGGCCACTGACATTGCGAATACGGCAATGTACAGAATAGATTTACTCTGGTTCACCCAAATACCACCAAGAGACTTGAAAGGCTGATATATAGTCCCGCCCCCCCCCCCCCCTGCGAGCTGCATCCCCATACTTTGCCCACCCCAATAGCGCTCTTATCTCTGACCACCAGAGCCCATCTCCAACCTCCTCTCCGCGGCAATCGCAAAACATATTAACAGCTTTTCAGAAGTCAAGCCACCGCCTGACGGATGGGCTTCTTAATGAAAACCTGTCAACGTCCCCTCTAATCATTGGCCTGCACATTTATGTTCATCCTTGTGCGGGGGTGTGCGGCGGGGAATCCCTCCCCCTTCACCTTTCGACCTCAGGGTCCCGAGTTCAAATCCCTCAGTCACTCAATCCCAAAGGCTCAGATTCATTGTAACCACCTGTTTTCTCAGAAGGATTACTAGGAAGTAGGGCTGCAATGAAGGGTACATTTTGACCTTCGAAGGTTCGGAACACATTACCGAAGGAAGGTTCGAACCTTCAATGGTACTCATTTGCATAATTTACTGGTGACGTCACCATAGCTACAGTACTTGCTTATATTTCCTATTTTACAGGTAATCCATATAAATGCAATAAAACATTCACATTTAGTTTAAAAATAAGTTTTATAAAACAGAAATTATTAAAGGTTTACCTCTAGATAACACAAGCTGGAGGTGGGAGGGGCGGACAGTGCTTTTCGAAATTAAAATTATTAGTGTTAGTGTGTATTTTGTATGTTTCAAACATATTCTACCATAGCACTTCTCTTACACTGTCTTGTACACTAGTGCTTTGGATACTATACCCTGCTCCATACGCAGCAGCGGCGCCATATAAAGTTGCTACGTATAACAATTTGTTAATAGATTTTAATATAACAACTTTTGTTTATTATACAAATCCAAAGATCCAATTTCTGCATGTCAGTGACATTTGATGGGTGATTTATAGTATTTACACATTGTCAAATGGTTTCTGTTAACAGAGGAAAAAAACTACCTTCGAACTTTAAAACTACCTTCGAATTCCTGGGTAGCGAACGAACCTTCAAACATAGCCCTACTCGGAAGGCTTTATAAAACAAGTGAAAAAGAAAGACACCAAGAAACTGATCTAGAAAGGACAGTTAGACATTGTTGTCATTGCACATTTGTTGCTATTCGGTTAAGTCCCTTCTGATTCCTCCAATATTTTAGTATACACTTGAACAGGTTTGTGGGATAGTGCAGTATTTTAGTAGGACATTTAAAAATTAGCAAATACAGCAGCTGTGACACATTAATATTTTTGTATTACTATTTCAGTGCCCATTGTGGTGATGAGGCAGGCCAACAGAGTGCAATTGCCTTTGTGTCCTGGCCAAATTCAAAGCAGTTCGGTTCATTGGGATATATCCACTCCAACACTGAGGTGTGGATTCAGTAGAATATGGACTGGTTCCGATCTGCCTTCTCCTGGGATTCTTGGACAGGGAGCTCTTGGAGGATTTAAATAATAATGGAAATGCTGACCCAGAACTGCTGTGACACTTTCTTTCTTTCTCTCTCTCTCTGATGATTTCATCTCAATCTCCACAGGCTCATCCTGCCTAACCTCTGGCCACTGCCGCAGCAGCAGCCACCTAAAAATTAATCCGCTTCCAGGGATGAGCAAAAACCAACCATCTGGTAGATTTGTCCCTGAATACAACAGGAAAAAAACAAAAAAGGTGAAAATCTCCCAAAATAAAATGTTTCTCTCTGTTCCACAGTACAGTGACCGCTGACAGTCACAAAACACTTTCTGTAGTATAGTACATTGCACATTCACAACTACCTGACACTCAAGGCTATTTTTTCAGCTGCTAACTGAGACACTGAGGTTTGGTGGCTGTCTTTGTGCTGCAGATTTCTTAATGGAAAAAAATAACTAGTGCCGGTATTCATACAGATTTAACATGCTGAAATTGCAGTCTACATTAGGTATATGCAAACTGACAAATATGTTCCCAAATGTCCCCAAAATAAAAATAAACAACTTGATTAGTGCTTAAATTATACACACACACACACACAAACACACACAGGGAACTGCAAGCAAAGGAAAATTACTACAACACAGACAGGGGCATATACTGTAGTACATTAGGAAATATGAAGAGGGGAGGCAGACGTTTGCCTTTGACATGGTGGAGTCAGATTGCTGGCTCATACAAACACTAAAAATGTACACGCTCAATCAAATTTGAGAAGAATATTAGTTAAAAAGCTATAGACATTCATCCTCGAATGGGTGCATCCTATGACAAGAGGCTATCTGTATCCGGAATACAGCCACATTGATTTGGAACAGCCACAGGAATTCCCACTCTCAATTTACACTGAAAATAGAAAGATAATACCAGTAATGTCTTTTCTTGGGTAAGGCCAAGTACTCATTAATAACCAAGTTGCTAACTGACATATTAGTTTCTTATCAAGGATCAGGCAACTGTACAGTTAGGGTCAAAGCAACAATATACAGTATGTTTATACATCCATTCCCCACCACAGCTGTAATGACAAAAGTAGTATCATAAGGATCATGGAAAAGTAGATCACACTGAGCTACATTCACTGTATGTAAATGTAAAAAAAAAAAACAACACTAGACGTATGGATGGATCACTATTCAATAAACTTGTGTGACATACTGTACATAAAAACAGACATTTCCAATTATCCCCATATTCTGATACTGCCAATAACCTGTGCCTACCAAGTGGTTCTAGATAAAAACCCTAAACATGAGACCAGGGCTATAACCCATGAAAAAAAAAATTGGATTGCGTTTTCCATTTTGTAAATCAAAATAAATTGAAAAACTATTATGCTTCAACTTAATAGCAACTGGTAGCACACATCTAATAAAACCAAACACACCAAACCGTGTATAGAGTAAGAATTAAAAGCCAGCACACCTCCCAGCACTTTCTATTCCGCTATCATAACATTTAAAATACACACCAATATCTGGACTCCATTTGTAACTGCAAAGGCTGGCTTTACCCTTCCCATGTATACGATAAGATAAAGGCAAAATAGGGAAACAATTGTGAAAAGGAAAATAAAACAAAAAAAACAAAAGACAGTTAAGTTTCCAAACCTTCTCAGGTTACAGACACCGATAATTGCTGGGGGCATGTGCATCATGTAACAATGTGGCATTTGTATTTAATATAAAATTGCATAAACGCTATAATAATTTACTGCATTATATAAACAACAAGGTGTTCATACTGTATGTATTGATGTATTTGCACATGGGAGTTGCCTCCTTGTTAGACTTGCCTAACTTAAAAGACATAACCAGATAGCACTGAAACTAGCTTCTCCGTTTCCATCTTGTCCCTCCATTGAAATCTGGGCAATACGAAGGGGGAAGGGGGCCCTCAATGGAATCAGTGGTAGTGTATTCAGGGCTGCGTGAGTTGAGACACGTGTGAGGCAGAATCTATTGTTCAGGATGGCAACATCATCATCAGTCCATTAACATAAACCCCCTACATTAGTCCATGGTCCTCTCCAAATACATAATCCATGAGAGGGCACAGTGCAAAAGGAGAAATCCCAAAATGCATTTGGGATTTAATAAAACCTTCCCTGTGCACAATTTATAATTTGTTAAATGTTTACTATGCTGCCAATTTTTTTTTCCTATTTCAAGACTTTTTTCCTAAAATTAGATATTATTATTTTAGTATTACAATTATTATTTTTCTTATAGTAAAGAGAGTCTTAAAATAAGAAATATTTTCTAAATTTGGCAGAGGACATACTTCAATAGGTTTACCAAACTACAAAGCACTCAGTGGTAGACTATGGAGTAATTAGAATTATTTTTAAACAGTGTATGCAGTTTTACACAAAAATAATATGAGTCTGCTGACTACATTATTCTGCAGTTTAAGAATAACTTTGTGAACTGACCAGTTTGTGTCTGTTCCCTATACATTAGACCAACCTTCTGGCCACAGTGTCATTACTTGCAGCAGTAGATGGTAATTGCTTACGAAGCAAAACAGAGGTTTAAAAAGGTAGCATTTTACACAAGAGCCAGAGGGCTGGTATTTTTCAAATGTAACTGTAAAACTGTATTTTGAATTCACTGCTACATTTCAATATCTAAACCAAATGATACAGCATCAAAATTAAGAACACTTACTTTGGTGGTGAGTGGCAACATTTCTTCCAAAACAAAAATAAGAAGAAAAGGAAATGTTTGCTGGCACAAAATAGCAGTCAGTGCCTGCGGTTCCAAACTTAGATGGAGTCTATTAAACTGCCAGACAAAACTGCTAAGAAAAATGGCAATGATTCACATTAAGGTACTTTTTATTGCCAATTTCATCCCTAAGCCATGTCAATGGGTAAGTAACACTACATTATTGAAATTTTTCAAAAGCACACGTTTCCAGATACAAAATGAGAACCAAGCAACCTAGTCGTATTGTACTTAAAGGAGAGACCTTATTCAATCATGGTTTTCAAAATAAGTTGGCGATCTGTGTGATCCACCGCCTAATACTATATTTTTACTGGCTACTTTTATTAAAAAAATATTACGATTATTTTAGGGTCACTTTCAGTACATAATCGCTATACATATGCACCAAAAAAACAACAAAAAACACATTCCTTTTCTTGCAATATGTGTAGCCTGGTGTTTGTCAGAGATATTGCGGGTTCATGCATAGAGGCTGTATGCCTTTAAGAAGAGAAACATGCTGGGATATCAGCTGAGCCCTTGTCATCTGATACACAAATACTTCAGTGCGGAGCGGTGCTGTATTAACACCAGCAGAATACAGTAACCCCAGGTTTCATACAACAGTTGTTGTGGTGGTGACTGGACGTGTGTTAGTACTGTTGTGTAAAAAAAAAAAAAAAAAAGCTTAAAATTAACAAATTGCATTCAATAAATTTAGAAAGGTGAATAACACAAATAAAAACACACAAGGTTTGTGTGTTCCACATGTGCCAATAACCAAAAATATTTTAATAAAAGGCTGTAATGCAGCAAACAGCTCAATAATTTTACTTTTTTTGTGAACTCCAATAAACCAACGTTATCTTTCGCCAGTCAAATCGCAGAGTGCCTAAATAAAAAGTTCAAATCCCAAACTGATTTTTCGTCTGTACATGTTCTTTAGCAGCTGCAACGTTGTTTACCGTCAGGCGTTTAAGGATAATTTCATTGCGCAGCGGATTTCCTAGTTAGATGACGAGCTGACAATAACTCTTCAACCAAGGATGCAAGCACTGTAATTGAAGACTTTACCATAATGAAAAACAGTATTGTGGCGTGAGTTTTGTATGAAAGCAGGGCCAGTTGTTGCAGGGAAAAAACTGACCAGAACTGACCAGAAAGGTGAAAACAGAAGCCACAGAAATACTTGCGACTGTAATTAGGAAGTCTTGTATTGCAGGGCCTTGATGCTCCAAGTCAGTTTTTCTTCTTGTTGGTCTTGCCTTGCTGTGAGCAGTGCTGAAATAAAGCTCCTTCATTGCACTAATTGGAGTATTTTGTCAGACACTACAAGCAGACCACTACTAGTCTAGCACATGCTAATACCATGTAAAAATGCGCCAGAATGCAACATTTTAATCCATTTTATAAAAATCCCATTTCAATCCCCTCCCACACTCTCCCCCCTCAGCGCATTGCGCCACTATGAGATCTTACTACCTTGCAAGTGCCACATACCTTAAAACTAATTGAAAACCCTGTACAGTACTGCCGATTTATAAAGCAGCACACCATTGATTTCACAAGCCTGGTACTTTGAAGCCTGCAGTGACTGCTTGGCCTCACTCTGGTATACCATTGGGGGGGGGGCCATGTGACAAAGGAAGAGATTGACCAGAAAGAAGCAGATTAAACATTCAAAATCTATCGTATGGTACAGTAATGTGTCTGTGACCAAAACATGTATTTGTTGTACTTGAGATGTAACACACACACACACACACACACACACACACACACACACACACACTGTTAAAAGATTTTTCAAATTACCCTTTAATGATTTAAACAATGATGGAATGTAGATGACAGTTTAGATCAATTGAACAGACTCCATTATATATTTATATAAAAATAAAAACCTTACTCTATTACGTTCCACTATAATTTACCAATACCACCTTAAATAATCACAGCATACAAATCACTGCAATCACTATAAATATTAATAGCAAAATGCTGCTGGCCAGGGGCCACAGCTTACAGGGTTTTGGCAATGAAATTCTCTTTCACTCCTAGCAAAGAATGGAGGCTCTTTTTCATGTCTACAATACAAAACCAGGGAAACATTGCTGAACAAGGAGAAACATTAATGACTTCAGGAGACGGAGCAGCATACACTGGAAATAAAGCCTGGGGGTTTACATCATCTCAACCTGTTTGGAGCTGTGGCAGTTCTGGTAGCAGCTTCACAAGCAATCCAGGACAGGGAAAATACCAAAGAGCCTTTGGAAAGCAAACTGCATGGCGTGCTGAACAGAATCTTCACAAGCATAGTCTCATCAAACATTAAAATAGCCCACCTTTGTAACAAACTGACCCGCAGTTGTAACTTCTCCAATTGGCAATATAAGCACCTACACCAGTTCCCTTCTTTCCAATGCCTGACTCACCTGTGATTCACTGAGTTGACAGACACAGGTAATAATATCCTGGCTGAACGGATTGCAGAGCAGGTACAATAACCTGTCTGCAATATACCGATTATCAGTGGGCATGAGTACAGTACCAGTGAGTCGATCGTCCTGGCACATGACTCAAAGATCCTCTTCCAAATTAGAAAGGTATTTTTATGAGCACACAGTAATCGTTTTAACAGTATCTAAAGTTTAAGTTTTATCCAGGATTTCCATAAACACATGAATAGTTACAATATGGTGTGAGTTTACAATAAAGTGCATTTTTATTATCAACTCATCCATCACCGATGTGGTCTGCTCTATCCTTTCATTTAAAATAAATACACAACTGATTAATATTGATGTTTTTCCTCTTTATGTCAATATCTAGCTCATGAACAAACCGTGAAATATAACTTAACTGTGAATTAACTGGATTTGTGCCTTACCTAATCGTGAAATAACAATGGAAAGCTGAATGGTATGTCAAATATTACTTGTATTGTAACACTTGAAATGTATTTGCTTACGATTGTAAGTCGCCCTGGATAAGGGCGTCTGCTAAGAAATAAATAATAATAATTTTTCAGAAAAGATACAGATTTGGCTGAGTTTTCTTGACACTATCACCTTAACAGATATAGCAGGTGTTTTTACCTGCAGCAAGGCAGCGCTTGATGTTTTGATGTGATGCAGACACTCTCTGTTCTCAGCCAGGGAAATCCAGATTAAACCAGTCCAGTATTTACATGATGCCTAAAGTTAAAGGGTACTTAAGGCCCTTTTTTATTTTATTGTGTAACATGTTCCCATGTGTTGCTGTAACTGTTTAGGTAAGGTGTGTGTATTGTTTTAAATTATTATTATTATTATTATTTACATTTTGACCACTTTTTTAAAATTGCATTCCCTGCCTCAAGATGGCTTGTACCCGCATGGACCTCTCAGAACAACATTTCCCAACATCTTCCTGCTCACCTGTAAATCTGAGCATGTATGACACCAAACAAAACGCTTGCTTTTTCTTTTCTTTCTACTACTCCACAAGGAGCTACTGCTTATTAGTTTGGCTCAAATTACATTTTTCTTTTATTGCACACAAGACAATTCCCTCTTAATAATGGGTCAGCAAGCCTTGAATGAGGACAGGTCCTGCTTTGTAAACAAAAATGAATAACTGCAATTAATTTAGGATTTCAAAGACTTATTCAGCTTTATTTTTATTGTAATTTATTGCATAAATGGTACCAGAGAATATAAAACATCCAATGGATATTAAAAATCGTAATAAACTGATATAGGTTCTGTCCTAGTTTACTGGCTGCAACAAGCCATTAAAACAGGAAATGGATATAGGCTTTATTAGAAGTCATAAAAACATACTTTTAAACCTGTAGACTACAGTATATAGTGTCTATTAAACTCACAGTAAGACCTTAAACTGCTCTGCAATGGAAATTTCAATCTCTGCACACAAAGTTCTCTTTATAACTACAGCTTAAAACGGAGATTTTAAATTTGCACTTCATATACCGGTAGACCGACAGGCTTGAGAGATTTCCGAGGTCCCTTCGTTCGTCTTTAAGGGCCCGTTTCTATTTGCACTGTAGGGCTGAATGGGTTTGTACATGGCAAGGCCCTTGTCAAAATGGTGAAGATGATTCTGTTAGGTCTGATGCAGCTCGGCGGAGACACAGTGGCTGCAGTAGCCAGATGGCAACGCTGTGATGAGAACCAAGTAACTTTACCCTTGTAAAAACTGCCCATAGTAAAAGTACAGAAAAGTTTAATAAAGCATAGTGAAAGCATGGTAAAGCATGGGTAAGTTTTATTAATAAACATGGCAAGCTAGGGTAAACTATGGTAAATGCATAGTATAACCATGGGAAAAGTATAGGAAAACTACAAATATTCCGTGATAAACTTCAATCACCATAGAAACGGAACAGAATAGGGGTGTAAGAATTGTGTTTAGTTTTCTAACCGGTTCCACTTTGACATGTTTAAACGTCAACATATTTGGAATATTGGTAATGACTCCGATTACTGGTTACAAGAAGCAATATGGTTTAAAATAAATGACAAGTATTAACGTGTATAAGAATACACAGTGTGTATATAGAATACAAAACAAATAAATACTGAAAACAATTACTTTTCTAATAACTTTAGACACAATTTGAAATGTTTAATGTTTGGCTCATTTTTAAACAACCTACTTCATTTTTTTATTTTATTTGTATTGCAGTCTGGTGATGAACATAGACTTCAAACTGTGTGTAGCTACAGCGATTTCCCTAAAGTCTCAGAGGTCTTCTAGTATGTGCACTGGAAAACAATGCATGTTAAAAACTACTATTTAACTATTGGTTGAATCAGAACCATCTCATTTCTGCGCAGCAGTGTGGAGTAGTGGTTAGGGCTCTGGACTCTTGACCGGAGGGTTGTGGGTTCAATCCCCAGTGGGGGACACTGCTGTTGTACCCTTGAGCAAGGTACTTTACCTAGATTGTTCCAGTAAAAACCCAACTGTAAAAATGGGTAATTGTATGTAAAATAATGTGATATCTGTATAATGTGAAATAATGTATAATGTGATATCTTGTAACAATTGTAAGTCGCCCTGGATAAGGACGTCTGCTAAGAAATAAATAATAATAATAATAATAATTTCTCTTCAAAACTATTACCCATCAGGCCCTTCCAGTCCGGGTCTTTTTCAAACCATGTTCTTCAATGACTTCATTATACCTATTAAACCTGCAGTGGAGTGGGGCGGCTGAAACAGTGAGCCAGCAATGCTAAATATCATCCTGAGATTCCAGTAACCAATAAGCCAGGCCTCTACTAGGATCAGTGAATCAGCACAGAACTTGCTGAGAGTGTTGTACAGTACTGGGTACATTTATTTTTGCGAGCTGCTTGGAATAAACTTGTTAAGGCTGACAGGATAAAGAAGCATCCAATTAAGTTCCAATTATTGTGGTTTTACACAGGCCCAATCTACGGGTATCACATTTTATTGTGAAGGAAACCGTTTTTCAACTGGAGCAAAAAAACAAAAGGGAAAACACTATTGTAATTCATCCTCCAAAACCTGGAATTACACTAACATTATACTTCTTCATAAATTGTACTGTTAAGTTTATCTAAGCGCTTACATAAATGGTATTATATTCTTCACATACATATTTACAGTTTATAATCCTAAACATTTACATACCATACAGGTTACAGTAATATATACAGCTAAATACCATATAGTGCTTGTCATGGGTTGTCCAGAGTCTTAATTTATGATAGAACATAAATGGAAGCCGTGTCGAATGTGTAAAATTGACTATTGCCTTATCGAGAACAACCGCCGATCTATACTTAATGGAATCAAGCTTGTATTAAAAGCTCAAGAAATGAATACAGCACAATATTGATTTTAAATACCGTAAACCTGCAAAGCATAATTGGGTAAATTAATCATTTTAGAGAAATAATGTCTAAACATTTGTGGCAAGCGTGATCAGTGCTTAAAGCTGCAATGTCCCACAATCATGTTCAATTTGTAAATGAAGTTCATTGGTATCTCTAGTTTATTCCATATATACAGTATGTATAACCCAATACATTCTCACTAGTAGTTTCAGCTGTAGGGGCATTCCCTTAAATATATACTAAGAACTGGCAGGTTACAAGTTTTACAGCTAGGTGGGGACCTACTGTAGAGCCAATGGAAGTCAATGGAATCAGTGAGTCGGCTGAGCCAGGCTTCAGACCAATCTCCCTCTCTCTACAGCACACATCCTTTATTTGTTGGGGCTCTCCCGTTTTTTGGACACATCCCTCAGACAACTCTCATATTTTCTCCTGTATTTTGCTCAAAAGCTTCTGTTAAACCCTGTTTGGTCATTGCTACCATTTCAGCTACTAAAATCATGGATACCGTGTCACGTACGGTCTGTGGTTACTGCATTCCCCGTCTGTATCCAGCAACGTTTAGGACAGTGGCAGGCATGCATTCATTCATTCATTCAGTGCGCGAGGCAAGCTCACATACTTGGCCATCTGTGAGGGCTGCATGTGCGAATCAAAATCAACTACAGTGGACCTGTTCACAAACTATTGACTGCTGCCGAATCAGCCACCTACAACTACAGTACAATAAGAACCACTGAGACCACGAGATAATTTGATAGTGAAGCTTCTCAGGGTTGTTTTTCTGTTTAATATTTTTCCTTTTTAAAAGCAATTAGAAGGAGCACCAAATCACAGTCTATCATTCTACCAAATAATAAAGTGGAATAGTTGTATGCCTGTAAGTATTTATTTGAATTCAGACCACAAAGATTTCAGTTTACAAAAGTTCCCTTATTTTGAAAATGATTGTAGACACACACACGCATGCAGATGCTGTTACATCTTACTACAATTATATACGTCTGAATTTCCCTATTAAAGAAACTGCATATAGCCCAGATTGCTCATACAAATTTCTCCACAAAAAAGAAAAGAAAAAAAGAAGCTGTATTCCTACCCTTGACCTGAATCTGGGTCTCCTTACAGAAACACAGCAAATTGCGCTGACTGTCGTCACTTTGCTCCTGTTTCCAGAGGGACCACCACTGTACATTAGGGAAGCAATACTGTATGGATGATAATTGCTTTTTTTTTTTTAATTTAGTCGGTCGGCAATGGTTGTTTCCCCAATTTGGAATGCCCAATTATTATTTTTATCCCGGTTCACCGCTGCAACCCCCCGGCGACTCGGGAAACAGAGGCTGAAACACTCGTCCTCCGAAACGTGTTCCTGCCAATCCGTTATTTTTTGCACTGCTGATCCACAGCGAAGCCACCAGATCTATAGTGCCGGAGGACAACACAGATCTGACATGCGGTAGACTTTTAATGACACATGTCGGCAAACTTTATTTTTGCACTTTCTAGCAAATGCACTGTAATTACGAACTCCCTTTTGATCAGCTTCTAGCGCATTCCTGTTTTATGTGTTCTCTTTGCTGTCCCTTTTTATAAGTAATATGCACTGGGATTCACAAACTAAAAAGAACGAAAGTCAAATACAGTCAAATTTAATTTTCGTCAGAGCACACAGGGTAGTTGGTTCACTTCCGCTAAGCGGAAATAAGCTTAGTTCGTATTGTTTTCAAAGCACACAATTAGAGTTTTATTTTAAAAGCTTATTTTTATTTTACACCGATATTAGGTATTGTAGGATTTTGGTATCATGATATGCCGCGGAACACTACTTCTAACTAGATCACCAAAAAAAGTTGACTTCAGCTCTTGGTATAAATAAAGAAAACAATTCAATATCGTTCACGCTTTGGCACATCAATGTTAGTGTTTCCACAGGAGAACATTAGAGCCAAAAGGTGAATAAGGAACAAACAAATGCACATAACCCTATCAGACGGCTTCCTAAAAGTGGCCAAAAAAGGATGCTACACAGTATGTGGTGAAGTCATCAATAAGAGAAGGTGGGTGGAAGCACTATATATATATATAGAAAATGAGTCACTGATAGGGAAACCACCTTGATTGACCTGCTGTCATTGACAGGTTCCACTCATCTCAGCTATTATCCTCTTCATCAATATGATTTCTGTAAAATGTTATGGATTTCTTCAGGGCTAGAAAAAAAAAACTTGGGAGAGTGACTTAAATCAGCACCTAATCAAATCCAGACTTTCCCAATGATCGGATATCTGATAATCTCTTAAATTCATTCGTTCTTGAGGGGATGAAGGACAAATATTAATATCAATAAATATGAATCTAAGACAGTAATCCTTTACATGTGTGAAAGCAGATCAGTTCAGCTCAACACTGTTAATTAAATAGTATCCAACTCCTACCCTTGGTATCCATAATCTTTCAAGACTTTAAACATCTTTAAAAAAAAAAGTTTTACTCAAAAGGTTTCAGTGCTGCTAACATGCCTTGCAACTGACTTTTGAACAACAGACTACCATGACTACTAGCAGCAAGTGGATTTCATGATACTGTAAAACAGGATATTTTTGCGGCAACTTAATTTCGCTAATGGCCTTCAAGGTCCATTTTTGCTGCAATAAAGCGTTACGTTTCTTTTTCTTTTAATGTATGGCACATGTATGAATAATATATTTCACGGCACATTAATTTTGCACATTTTTAATAAACGCGAAATTAGCAAACATTTCTTGCTCGCAAAATTTTCTTGTTTTACAGTATAGGCCATGAGAGGGCAACTACAGCATGGCACTTTTTAATCTGTCTGTAGCAATGTTATAAATCATATAATTGAACCAATTCAACCTGATTTAAAATGACCCAGATCCCCACCGCCCCGCCAAGCCAATATGTCTGTGTGTGCGTGAGACTGTGTGTGTGTGTGTGTGTGTGTGTGTGAGTCTGTGTTTGCGCAATTTATTTCGTTCCCCTGCCTTTATGAATGTGTGTACAAACTGTTGCTGTGTATGATGTTCCTAATTGGATGAGATAACATTTTGTACAGTGTTGGTTCTGGCTGCTCAAACTCAGCAAAATTACATCTTTTATGAAAAAAAAAAAAAAAAATTAAAAAAAAGAGGCATCCTGAACAATGTGTTAACTTACTCACAAAGACGGTACTCAGGAACTGCTAGTAAACCTAAAAAGCGTATTTTTTAAATGCACAGGATGACATCTGTACACAGGATAAGATGTACTGGAACTTTGACAAATCAGTAACTACTACTGGCTGATTTCTTATAATTACAATGCAAAGAAAGAACAGCAGCAGTAGCAATAGAGTAGCACAAACCAATAATTTGTCAGTGTTTAAGCCTAAGAGCCAAGAAAAGCTACATTAAGTCAACCAAACTAATGTAGAACAACCACCTTCTTCCTCCAGCACAAGAGCAACAGGTCAGAAAAGCCATTACACAGTGGAGGGAACAGGCTGCAACCTAGAGAACTGGTACTACTGTGACAATGACAGAAGGAGCCAATCACTGCAGCTGTCCCATTCTGAATACAAACTTACTGCAGTGCAAGCGCAGGCACACACACACAGGACAATGAAATCCCCACTTGAGCAGATTCCATTATCAGGACCAGCATGGCCACTGGATGAGATAGCAGGGATTTTATAAACCTGCTTGCCCTTTTTTTCTATTGATTTCTAATCAGCTTCCCGTAAGTGACTGTTCATGAAGCAACTGTATTAAATTGTGTAAGCCACAGACAAAGGACTGGAACCAAAATAAATGTAACCTACATTGTATCATTTACACCGCAGTGAACTAGTTAGTCCAGATTAGTCAGTGTAGTCTACAGTACAATGTACAGATCTTTTAAACTATCAAGTGGGCTGAAGGAAGAGAGAATTTAATAATAGATAATGGGGAAGATATTTGTTTATCCAGGTTTGACATAGAGACACGATTAACTATTCAGTCAAACAGACACAGTTACTGCTGGATTTATATAACTTGTAGTTATTTTAAAGTGTTCAATTGCAGATTGCCCTAGGAGAGCTAAACAAAGGATCAGCACTATAAACACAATCTGCTGTACAACATCTAATCATTACAGTACAGTACACAAACACCAGAAGATACTGTAGCAGGGGAAACATCTATGGCTATTCTCAGTGGAAGTAACCTGAAACAGCATCTTGGATGAAACTGACTCATTGATAGAGTAGACTTGACCAACAGGGTAGCCAAGGGGTTGGACTAGACCACTGCAATGGGTTAGGCAGTCAAACCAGTTAGTTAAACTTGAGAGCCGGGTAGATTTGCCTGCTGTCCCAGGAACCTCTTGAAAAAAATGCTGCACTCAATAATGCTAAAGTTTGAATTGAAAATAACCCCCCCTGATGCACTTGCTCCAAGCAGTGCAGGTCTGCCCATGTGACCAGCTTGTACCACCCAGGTGTTTAATACTTCTGTTTGGCAACCTGTAAAATAAATTGATCAAAAATGCTTGAGGGGGAAACAAAAAAGCACTCCTGAGTTGCTTTAGAAAACTCTTAGGGTAAGCTTTTATTTTTGCATGTGTGTATGAAGAGGGGGGATTAAATCTGCAGCTACTGGCTGCATACATGTGTTTGCTTAATCACATAATGGAAGTGCAGCATTGTAGTGAAATAGGCAGATCTGGGCAGGCACCTCCATCTCCAATAACAGGCTCCAGTTTAACAAAGCAGAGGAAGCAATCAGCACTGATGGGTCAATAAAACCACAGAACATGGAGAACCCCACCCCCACCTCCTCTACATGGCACGTTTAACATGTTCACAAGTGGCAGACCTCTCCAGTCAGGAGAAACTGGATATTTATACATGTGTATAACAAATTTAAAGATGGGCAAGCAAATTTAAAAAAAAAAGCTTGCACACTCAAGACAAATATTTGAACAAGCCTCATTGATAATATTTCTGGTTTAAATATCAGTAGACAAACTATCTATGAAGAATGCCGAGAGATTAAATTCATTCTGAAGGACTAAATAGACGCTTACACTGTGAAAGACATTTTCAAACAGAGGTATAGTAATGAACAGCCATTGAGCGTCACAGTACACATTACCCACACAGATCTCTAAAACGTGTAATGGAACATTCTTTTGAGCTGTATGCAAAATGTAACATTTTAAATGATTAAATAACATCTGACACCAATCCCCACCAACAGTATATAGGGATTAGAAAATAAAATACATCTGTTGAAACAGACTACCAGTATTTATTTATTTATATATATATATATATATATATATATATATATATATATATATATATATATATATATATATATTGTTTACGACAGACTGCTTGAATACAGTACTGTATATGCTTTTTTGTTAAAAAGAAAAAAAACATAAATAAGCCTACACCAAAAACATAATAATAATAATAATAATAATAATAATAATAATAAATTTAATGATTGATTGCATTGTGTCCAGACCAATTACTATACATCTGCTCGTGTCAGGCAGCTAATGACTGCTTGGAAATACCTGCATGTGCCAGTGAATACAGTAAAAGCCACAAGAGCGCCATGGAAAATAAATCAATGCTAAACCGGCGAGATAGTATTTCAATATATGATTCACAGGAAAGTTTGTATTTTTTTGTTTGTTTTGTTTTTGAATAGTCGGTGTTGATGTTCCAGTGGAGTCGGGGCACTGGCACTAAACCCCCCGAATAAATTTGGGGACTGCAGGTTTTGTAACCACACAGCAAACGAGCTGAGCAGCGGCAGCTGTGTGAGCGCCTACGTTGAAGCTTTTTTAGACAACAGATGGGCAAAAACACCCTGCAAATAAATCGGTGCTGTTTTGGTGCTGTACAATGAATGTTGCATCACATATGCATCTGCCAGTGTTCGGAGTGATAGTGTATATTGCTCCTTAGCCGCCACCGCACTCGAATTTTACATTAGCCCAGACAGTTTCAAACACACACAACCCAGTTCTCGTACGATAGTGTGTGCCATTTGTGTTGTATTGACAAGATATCAATTACCGACGCATTACCAGAAAACACAAAACTTGCTTTTACAGTACTTCACAACAGGAATCAGTGCGCATAGGTTTCCTTTGACGAAATTCTCTTTTTTTACAAAAAGAAAAGAAACAGGGCTATAGGCAATACCAGGTGCCTTCGATCTTTCAACAATAATTGCTGCTAATGAACCCACACCTGCCATCTCTTTATGCCGTGTAATTTTACACCAGTTTCCTTTCTCTTAACATTAATAAAATACAGATTTCCATTAATGTTACGCAACGTCTACTGCTATATTAATATCCATCTTGTTTTAAAAACCTTTGTACTATATAAATAGGTGCTATAACACAAGGTAATTATGTTCCACCCAGATTACCAGCCCATAGCCTGCATACATTACTAAGCTTTTTTTTTTTTTTTTAATGAAATATTGACAAGTTTTCAAACACTTTAAAACCATAATGCAAAACACATCCATGAGATAAACCAAGCAGTACCACCACACAAAAAAATTAAAAAATAAAGAAAATACGATTAATGTAAAACACCCGTCCCATACTTAAAATTCACTTCTAGTTATCACAACGATAACAATAACACAAACAATAATAATAACCAACGTGCTTCGTTTTAAACGCATTAACTGCACCGGTGACTTTCATTCCAACAACAATACAAAAAACAATTGCATGATGTCATGCAAATGAAACATATTTAGGAGAACCGACCTGTCTGTCCTTTCCCCAACGTTTTTTCAAGGCGATACGGTCCAACACATTGAGCATGCTGAGCTCCGCTGATGTCTCTCCCCGACAATGACATTTTGTTTTCTGTGATCAGGATTTCTTATGTTTTATTATGGTTATATTCAGAGAATAGTGCAATGTTTTAAATCCTTTTCAATTTCTCTGAAGATCCTGAAGAATTTCTTTATTGTGTTGCTTTAACTCCCCAGCACCTGTTTCCTCCCGTTGCTCGCAGTCTCGCTGAATGGAAACGACTCTCTTTTCTCCTTTGCAGTGTATGGACGCGAGCGCTCTAGTCTAAGATCCTAAGACCATTGTGCTAGGACTAGGGAGACCACCACGCTTAGTTCTGCCTCTATCAGAGCTGCAGAGCACTCCACACACAGCGGCGAGTTCAGACAGGAACATCCCAAGCCGTCGTCGCTGATTGACACGGAAGCCGACCAAACAGAACGCATTTGCAACTGATCATACTATAGAATTAGGTTAGAATGTCTTCTTGTTGCAGTAAACACACACACACACACATACATACAAATAAAAAATAAATAATATTACATGATTGATGATGTTTATTTTTCGGGTAAACCATTAGGTAGTATGTCTTTTTTTTGGTTTAATACTGTGCATGTTCAGTACATTTTCTGTTCAATACATTGCTATACTCTTATCAATGCCAATAAACAAAACATCAGATCAAGTTTAGAGCAAGAACTGTGCAAGGATGACACAAGGATAAATAATTATTTCATGCATATTTTGCACAAAAATGCCATGTTTATACTGGACCATACTGTACCTTGATGATGCAAGAAATTTGTGGATCTCATAAGGCATCTACAATATGTTAGTTTAGAAAAAACTGCAAGGATTGTGTAAATTTTGTGTAAGGTATTAAACCATAGCCTTGTGTCATCCTTGCATAGCTTTTGCATTTAACATGCTATGGTTCCCCGTGTCCTAGCATGTTCCTTGCACTTTTTCTTGTATCCATAAGGCAGACACAGGGGACAATCAATATTGTTGCCATTCCCTAAAGCTTGCTTTTTTTTTTTTTTTCAAAATTCCTTATTCATAGAAAGTAGCATTTTAAATATAAGTCTTGAGCTGACATGTATTGAATGCATATTCAGGTATAACAGTCTATATTCATAAAGCATTACCATACCAGAATGGCAATAAATATTTTTCACTCTTTGCAATTGCAGTGCTTTATGAGCACTAAGCACACAGTTGTCAGAAAACACTACATTATTTGTTTGTCTCCAAAAAAGAAAAGAATAGGATGGGGAGCAATTGCTAAAACAGGCAGATAATCCCCCTGGTGGACACTAAACACATTACAGCACCATTCTCTTTGGAGAGGGGTGCTATTCGATTTATATTGTATATGATATTTATATTTCATCATTACATCATTAATATGATGTGTATAAAGATAATTATACCTAAGCCAAGATTTTTTCACTTTTAATTCTTTTTTATTATGATGTTCATGAAAAGGTGCTTGTGAAAAGTAGAAGACAGAACACTTCAATGTTTATCCACAGAACTGTGAGATAGCACAAGCAGTGATAGCACAAGCTCCACTATAGGGACCAACCTCATAGGAGTGAGACAGTTCGGTCTCCCTGGCTATCCAATTCTTTTGTCCAGTGCCAATTGTGATGAATTGTGTGGTGGCTTTGTGATGTGGACAACTTCTCACAGAGGGCTTAATTGAGTAAACCAAAATCATTTCAGTTACCCTATAAAAGATTAGTGTGGTGTACCATGGTAAAATCATAGCAAGGTGCAGTACACATCATAAAAGCAGAGTGAAATCATGATAAACCGCGTGTAACAGGTAGTGTTGTGTGATACATTGCAGTTGCAGATTCTGTCCTGTCCTGACGATGAGATGAGAAGAGGTTAAAAGCTCTAAAACCAAGAATGCAGACGATCCCGACTCTTTTGTATTGTGGTTAAGACGCACAGGGTCACCGGTTCGCGCCCAGCAAGTATAGTTACTTTACTGCACAACTTTACCATGGTAGATTTGAACCCTGGTCTATAAAAGTAAAAAGCAAAATGTGTTACTTTATAAGCCTATCTCATCCATTGTAAAATGCTATCAGTATAGTTCTCCTGTTTTACTAGCTGTTTTGAAAATTAAATAGCTTTCTACTGCTGAAAAACACACATCATTTCCTATCGATACCAAACCCATCCCATGGTTAAATGGTTACAAATCTGGTGATCCCAGTCGACATCAAGCATGTCGCCAAAACAGCAAAGGCTCTTCTTGCTGAATGTAGAAGCAGCTCAGTTTCTTGCTACAGCATGCACCGCTTCACCATTCCATCAGTGTTCAGTGTTCAAAGCGTATCTCAGCAGAAAGCTATGATAATCCCTGATGGCCCTCTACTGGTAGGTGTAAGGATGCTGTCACAGTCAAGCACACTATGGAATCCTATGGTGTAGTCAGTGTTATAGCCTGTATTGACAAACGCTGCTTTCAGAAAACACGCTACATTTGACGGTAAGAATAATATGTGTACAGAGCTAATAGAAGTGGACGACCGGTAAGATTTATGGAAGTATTTAGTTTGCTTCTACCACTTTAATGCTATTATAGTAAATATTTAATGATCTTCAGAGTAAGTTGTTAGAAGACACAGAGATTGTTGAGACGTGGTTTTAGGTGTAGATGGTATAGCAGAGTACAAGTAATGTAGGCTGAAGGCACAGAAACAGTAACCTAATGGGGATCTGGGATCTTCTCAAGGACCACACAAGGTCCCCAGACCACAGGTTGGAAAGCTCTGCTGTAGTGGAATCAATGCTGAGCTGACAGTGCTGAGAAAAGCCTTGCCATCTAACAATGGTTGATGGGTCGAGGATTAATTCATCCTACAGCAAGACAACAAACAGAAACATGCTTCCTAAGCCAGCAGGAACTACTGGGAGTAGGAATGAGCAGGTGTGCCCGCTTGAGCGACCAGATTGGTTTCCAGTCAGTCTAGTCTGGGATGCACAAACAGGAATGAAAGCACAAGGCTTCCAGAGAGACAGTGGGGATCAAAATGTACTATTGAAAAAATCTGTACCTATAGGGACTAAGTGGTGTCTGGGGCCACAACTATCACTTTGGCATTATGTTTAAACATCAATAGGTAGGGTGTCTCAGTGGCTCACCTGGTAAAGACACAGCCGTGTCATACAGTCAGAGGAGCAGAGGTTCATGTCCTACATGTGCAAATTTGCAGATCTTTGCTGGAGATTCCAGAGGGAGCATCACATTGACTGTGGGTTAGGGAGGTGAAATCGTCAGAGACGGTTTCTCTTCACTGCACTACAGCGACCAGGCATCTGGTGAGCGCAAGCAGACACCTGTCCTGCAGGGCTGGCCTTTGTCCTTCAGGGCCGGTAGCCTGCCGGCATTCTGTTGTTGAGCTCCAGGGTGTAAAGAGACAATTGGCATGGTCATGGGATCAGAGGATGTCCATTGTTCTTCAGTTCTCCCATTTTGTCACAGTGATTGCTGCGGTGAGGAAACATAATTGGACATTCTAGATTGGAGAGAAAATTAAATGGGCAAATTATGACAAAGAAAATTTATGATAAAAAATAATAATATCAGCAGACGTTTACTGTTTCAAATATATTATTCAATAACAAAAACAGACAGTTTTGTAGTATACATTTTACCATATATTATATGATAATTGTATTTGCCTTGCATAAAAAAAATACCAAAATATATGTTGGTTTCGAATGGGCTGCTTACACGCTACAGACACTGAAAGGTCTCGGTCACTGAAAATAGATGGAAGGTCTAACTACAATTTACATGTCTTCATAGTTATTTGTATCTGGCACTGTATAAAGCCTAATACTGTATTCTAGAGAGATACTGTAGCCAATGACAGATTTTGAAAAAATGTAATTATGTTAATAGTAACCATATTTTGCAGCTTAATAACATGAAAACACTGGGGTTATATACAATTGTCAAAAACAGTTCATATATCTTAAGAGGGGTACTTAAGTATAGGCAATTATAGTAAAAGGCTTTTATTACAAAAAAGTACATCACAAAAACAATCAAAATAGGGTACTTAAGAGTAGATAATGTGCCTAAAATAATCATCATTACTGAGACGTAGCGTCTTCAGGCCACATGATTAGCCATGCATCTTTAAACACATGCACAGTACATGTATAACATGTCAAATATATAGATTATGTTGTTTATATACAATATTCATTTAAAAAAGTAAGTAGTGAAGTTTAGAAAGCTGTATCAAAAGTAATTAAGAAAGGCGATGCAATATGGGACTCAGGGTACCTTTGAAAGCAATATCAGGTGCTACCATAGCAAGGCTCTGTACAGTAGGAAGGGATGCATCTTAGTCAATCCTATCATGATCACGTTATGCATTAGTGGCTGGCGCCCCCTATACTGCTTTATAGTAACTCATTGTATTTGCTTCCCACGGTTGTCATATGCTTTACACTAAGGGCCTGATTACAAAAGCCTGGCAAGTGCAGTAAATTGACTCACTTTTATCAATTTCAAAAGTACAAATTTACTTTTGCATTACAAATTACAAATGAAATGTAATGCTTGGGGATTTGCTCAGTTGAAGAGCAAATTCATATGGGGATGACATATTAGAGTTATCTTAATTAACATATTTTTTTCTTGCTTCGATTCACTTTGTATCGCTTTCTGTTTCAGTCAGCACATGCCACTGCAACACTCTGCCGCAAGTGGATCTGAGGAATACCAGAGAGATTCTCTCAAACAGTAAGAAATACCTCACAGTGTGAATTTAGTATTCCATCCACTAGGGGGACAGGTAATAGTTGCACAGGTGGACCTGATGTACTTGGGAGTTTAGACATGATTCTGAGAGCTCTGCTAAGGACAGAGGGGTGCTTTACAGCGTGATGGCTGAAACAGATCATTTGGATGGTGACTCTAAACAAGGAGAATACATTAGTAAAGATAATCAGAAACAGAATGCATGACTCAGGTGTTTCAAACCTGCTGGGGAAATTATTTTGGCTGCACAGCTGTAGGGGTAAGGTGTTTTCTGAGCTGACAGCACACTGGGGCGTGGAAGTATACTCCACTGAGAGGTGGTGGGAGGAGACTGAGGGAGGGGGTGGGCTTTGCTTTAATAATACATTGTTAGGTCACTTGACTTCCGAGCATGTACAGGACTTTGAAGTCAGTCACAACATCTGCACTTGTTGTGTTTAATCAACCCCCTTGCTTTCAGAGTCATTAAAACGTATTATATTGTGCTGCTGGCACAGCGATTCAGAGGACAAAGACATCCCGCATCACGAAGATATTTGGGCATGTGCAGAAACATCACTTGCCAAGCTATCTTTGCGTGCCAAGTTAATGGCTTTTCACATTTAGGAAGCACCTAACTATGTATTAAGATTAAGCATTAAGCATTTGATTAAAAAAAGCAAACTTGTATTCTGAGTAGATCTTCCCAGTAGTGTATATATATATATATATATATATATATATATATATATATATATATATATATATATATATATATATATATATATATATGTGTGTGTGTCTGTGTGTGTGTGTGTGTGTGTGTGTTTATTCTTGGATAAACATCCACCTGTACTGTTCTTGTCGTAAGCAATCAAGGTTCAGTTTCTGTGTTGTTATTTTTCCATCATGGTTTGGGTAAGGCTGGACAATCAGTATTTTTTTGCTAAAAGCAATTCAGAATGCAACAAACACATAATTTTGTGAATAAAAAACACAAAACATAATGAGCACAACAGTGCTGAAGCAGTGTATAGTCTGTTTTAAGAGGCAATTCGTTTGTGATTTAGTCTTCTTTTAAAAACTCTCTGATCATCATGACCGGTGCATATGTGTATGTGCTGGTGTGGGGAATATTAGGTTGGCAGGGAGAGGGTTACATTTCTCCCTGTCAAAACATGTGGGAATGTGGCTGGAGCTGACAATTGAACAAATGATTAAATGACAGCCACAGGTGTATAAAATAGGTGTTCACACTGTTAGAGGGTTGATTAGTGTGGGTGATAGAGGTGCAGGACTGTGTTCTGTGTTCTGTATTCTGTATTCTGTGTTCAGTGTTCTGTGTGAGTTTTTGGAAAACCTTTTGTTTTGGCCCTCATGCCTTTTATTAAAAGTTTTGTCAGTTTTTTTGTTTTTTTTTGTTTTGTTTATTTGAAATTAAAACTATGCATTAGTGCAATTTAACTTGCAGCTTTCTGTGTATGAGTCTCTGTCCGTGCCAATATCATCTGGGCTGGGAAATGTTGGATAGCTGTGGAATAAAAAGCAGGTCACCTTCCCTTATCAAAAATGATTTGTTTTACAATGTTACAATCGATGGCTAACATGTTCAGATTTCATGTGGAACATAACAGTACAGTATATGTGTTCTTTAAGTGTTCTGATTCCACAAGCAAAGCACATGGGGATTAAAGAGTACAGTAGTTCTGAAGGCCTTGGCATGTGTGTTCTATTAAAAATGTCTCTGATTCTTGCTTCCAAGGCTCAGTGGCATTAAATATGCATACCATGCACCCACTGACTTGGACTCAAACACAGAGGAAAATCAATAATTAAAAAAAAGAAAAGAAAGAGGCACCAGCCCACATAATGCAGGCTTGTCAGTGCAAAATGAATTAGCGCCTCATCTGCAAACTGCCATCAGAACGGCAGAAGTGACCATTGTCCATCTGCAACTGTTTAAAAAATGCATTTTAATCCCACAAACCGTCGCTCTATTGTTTTTACATTGCCCGTCCATAAGCATTTGGTAAAGCAATATGGTTGAAAATGTGGAGTAAATATAAGTGAAACCCACCATTGATGGAGGATGTGTTAAGTAAAGCTTGGGGAAGATGTAAAGAATTTAGTCGCCTACACTAGACTGGTGAACTGCTAACATTCTTCTTAACTCTTGTGTAAGTGATACAGTATGTACTTACAAAATAACATTTTTAGTAGACTGATCACAGATATATTTTACAAATAAAGCTTATAAATGCATTGTTGATTTCTTGATTTAGCAATAGATCAAATGCATTGTTTGTCAAATGATTCATTTGAAAACAGTGCTTCCAATGAATCTGAAATCTTTGATTAGGAAATCCTTAACCATTTTGAACACTGGCAGGCATGATCTCATTAGAGTATTTGATGGTCTCCAGTCAAGGTATCTTTGCAGCTTTGAATGTGCACCTAGATTTTCACACTTTTAGAAACCTTTAGTTTTTTGAAAAAGTTCCTTTGAAAATGAGATTCTGAGGTGGATGATGGATGATGATTTTAATATTTTAATATCTCTGGCTTACCAGGGGTTTTAAATGAAGTCTGGTAAACTTAACCTTGCACAGCAAAACGACAATCAACTTGTGGGGACGTTGCTGTGCTAATGAGAGGTAAGAAAATGTGTTTTCACGCCTCGGTTTTATTACCCCTTTCAAACTGAAGGAGTAATGCACTTCATTTTATTGATAGGTCTGACAAACAACACATTTTATGAAGATCTATTCTACAATATGTTTACACAGCCCTGGAGAGCCAAGTCTTCATGAGACGCGCATTTACAACTTGATTTATGAAGGTGCTCTTAATATCTAATCACACGCAATTACTAGCTATTTTAGGATTGGACAAAATAAAATTGAGAGAGACATGTGAACAAGGAAGAAAAAGTCCACTTATTCTAGCTGAACCATATTCTACTAGAAGTATAGTATATTCTTTAGAGTATAGAGTACAGATGGACATAGTAGATGATCCAGCAAGGGCCAATAATAACAGAACAGCCAGTGTCATCAGAAACCTGGGTCCCAAGTCATCTATCTAAATGGTTATTGGTAAACTGGTGTTATTTTTACAATATTTGGTCTATCCATTTGAAGTGATATTAAAAGGGTTTGACTGTATTCAAAATGAACGCAGTATCCAATGCTGGACCAGTTAAATATACATACAAAGGTTTACAATTGTAATTCTGCCAGTTTCCTTTTTTTCATCTATGCTTTGACTGCATTCTACTTTCACCAGAGTTTATCCTTATGTTTATATGGCTGGTTTCACAGTCCCATATTAGGAAAACAAATAGACCTCTGGTTTGAAGAAAAGTGGGAATTATCATCCCACACAGGTATTCCTGGTACGAGTGAAATTGTTAAATATATTGAAAAAAAACAAGTGTTTTCTTTGTAATTAAAGCCCAATGATTATAATGTAAATAATTACAGAATAAAATGCAAATTGTAGCAATCAAGTGGAGAATTTGGTGCTGGCAGAGATAATTAGGTTTGTAGTGCCTTAATAATTACACAGCAGCTGATAGTGAATTCTGCATAAAATCAACAAGAGCACAATCAGTACAATTATATTAGTTAGGCACCATAATTATTCATGTCCTTTCAGAATTATTATTCCTACCCTACCGGGACTTCGTCTATTAGTATTCTTTTTCTACTCTAATGTCTCATTGGCTTTTGTGCTTAAATGACATGACCCTCGTCCAATAGAGGACCTGCTGACCTGCCGCTGCATTGTTCTATTATTGCTGTGCAATTATTCCAGTGGCACTGCAACAATTTTTATAGTGCGAGTGCTGAAAGCCATTGAACAAAACTGTAACCCCTGTATATGATGGAAGCCATGCAAAGCCAGGGGGTGCTACCACACCCCCAGCACCCCTAGTTCCAGCGCCCCTGAATTATTCTACAAAATGTTTTATGACACAGTTACACTGTAAGAGCTTTGTACAGTACAGTATATGTCATCCATGCCTTAAACACACAATCCTAAAACTACAGTAACTCTTTTGTCAGGAAGACGAATGTTTCGACAAGTGTCTTTTTTTCCTTCAGTTTTGCATACAATCACAGCAAATGTTCTATTCTGTACTCCAAGAAAAGTTGTAAAGTGTCTGTTTGTACTGCATGGTTGTGTGTGGTTCAAACCCTTCTAGTGCCAATTTGCTGGTCTTTGCTGGGACTCACAGGGAGCGTGGCATTGGCCTTTACACTCTAGTGGTATTAGCAAACTAAAAGCATTGCCAGGCACCTTGCCAGCCCAGGAGACTTCAGCGCTCAGTAACAGTGGTGAATGGAAGAAGGCTGGAATGGTCTTCCATTCATTCTCTGTCCTCCTGATCGGTATGTGAGTTGCAGAGGTGAGGTGACATCCAAATTGAGAATTTCAAAGCCGGTACAAAAAACAGGAGATTAAATTGATTACAAATTATAATACTTCAACAGAACTACAAGCAGACTACGTTACCAGCACGATAATTCACACAAAAAATGATACTTGTGTCATTTTAAACTGCCATTTGTGTATGCAAACAAACTGGAATGCCAACAAAGTCTGGTTGCTGGTGAAGCAGAGCATCCAGAAGACCAAACAATGAAGAATGTAGTGAACAAACATTGTAGAAAAATAATGTAGTGTTAAATTGAACATGAATACGACATACTACACCTTTAATGAAACTAAACTCTGGAACAATGCGGTGAAAAGATGCCAAGAAATGTTATTTAAGTGTAAAATTGAACATGATTGTGGGACACCACAGCTTTAACATAAGCTCTCCCGTGTTTCTATACAAAGCTGGGTTCCAAAGCGTTCCCTTATTTGTGGAGATGTGTCTCCACTCTTAAGCTGGCTTGCATTACATTAGCGGAACAAAATAGGTGGCTGGCTTACTAAAAATGTCACAGTGTATTGAACTAGTGATTAGATTAGATATGCCTTGAAAGGCTGCGAAGGTGGATACTACTGACATTGTGAGTTACACTGAAACATCTATCATAACTAAGTAATTAAGGCTGTTTTTGTATTATTATTTTTGTTATTAACACTGCTCTGGGCTAAGGAGGAAAAAAAAAACCATTTCTATCCACTGATTGCTGTGTAAATGACATGTGCTGTGTACGGATTTCAGACACCAGGCAGCCCCCTCTACCTCGCCTGTGCCCCCCCTGCTAGACCGTGGACGTGAAATTGTTACGATTGCTCTGCTGTCTGAGGTTATTGATTTGAAAAGGCTCCCTTGTATGACTGCACAGGGAAAGAAGGATATTAAACTAAATAACCAACAATACACAAGGGGGGAACCAGCCAACTATACAAACACACACTCACACACACACGCACACGCACTCACACACACACGCACACGCACACACACACGCACACACAAATACAATCATGTGTCGGAATGAATTTGGCAGTGTTTTCTAGAGAGGACAGGCATCAATGTTGGCACAATACTGTGCTAGTGTCTTGACTCAATGAGTCGGAAGATTGCAAACTCTTTATATTCTGCATGCCAGTGACTCCTTAAATGCTTTGGACACAGTTGTGCTGAATCCTAACTTCCCTTCCCAGATGATCTTTAGCAGAAATGCTGTCATGCAGTACTAATGGGCATTGGTAGCACCTATCCACAATGAGTCATTTGAAGAATGGTACCTCTGTGTTATTTTAGTATAACAATGGAATGAAACAATGAGAACTATTACTCCATTGCAGTTTCATATCAGTACCAGTATGCTATCATATCAGGACCACTGTTCAGTAATTATTTTAAATCCACTTTGTTCCTATTGCTGGTCTGTAGTAGGCTCTAATAGTATTTGGGATAATGGTATCTCAATGTCATATCTAGAACCAGTCTGGCTTGCAAATTCTTGTACTAAATCATTGTAGATATAGCAGCAAGCATATTTCTGAAGGTTGTTACCTTGATGACAGATCACATTTTATTAGGACACCCATCCTAATATTGGGTTGGCTGGCCCTTTGCCAAGTCTGCCAGGATTCCGGGATTTTAGCCCATTCCTCCAGAAGAACAGCCCGAATCTGGATCAGTAAGGTAGGCACATTCAAGTTCACAAATGCATAGTTGGATTGAGATTTGGGGATTGTGCTGGCCAAGAAAGATGACTTAAGTCGCATGTACCTTGATGACCTAGTGGCAAGGACGTTTCAAGTGATGGGATATAGAAGGCTTTAAAACATAGACACACAAACAGAGTGTAATGTTTTCTAGCTGTGATTTTAAAAGCGAGCTGTAGATTTTAGTAAGTGGTTTTTAACAGGGTTAATTGGGGAGAGAGCTAACTGTAGGTCCACCTCCAGCTCATGCCAGTCACTCGAGTGTTTTTACTGACAGGGATGGTCATTTTTCCTGAGGAATCAAAAGTACTGTGTTGCCATCATAAAATATAAACCATGCATCTGCAGAAAAAAAGGTTAAATACATTTTGTTTTGTTTTTTGTGGTTTAGTCACAATTTTTTACAGACTGCTGGTAAAGAGAGAAATACCTTCCTGACAAAAAATAAATGGAAAGAGGAGTCACTGTTTACCACCATTATAATCTCAGTGTATCACCCAAAAAACACTAACAGAACCAATAGCAGTGTTACCAGCAATAGGGACACAACATGTCTGACACAATGATTGCACAGTGGTCCTAATGCTTACTGAATCACGCTAGTACTGATACGCTACAATGTGACTTCACTGCATTAGCAGAATGTTTTGGTTCATACCATTATGAGACCAGTGGTATGTACAAATGTGAAAATGTTTCCAGTAGTGCCTTAGTACAGAAGCATTGCATTGCCATTGTATTGCCACTGTCTGCATCGTCTCTATACCCGTTGACACTGTCATACAGCCGCCAGGGAGATTGATTGAAACCAGCAGTTTGGACAGACGCTCGCTGGGGCTGGAAATAATGTTAACCCTTCTTCTCCTCCAGAACCGCACATAATGTAATCTTGGTCAGGGTTCTTATTTTCTCTGGCGTGCTATCAAAGCTGATTAGAGATTTAAAGCAGTTGGTCAGGCCGTCTCTCAAACAGCTGCAAGATTAGAGGCAAAAGCCTATCATCTGTGAAATGAAATTCGGGGCAGTGTTTGGAAAAGGGCATTTAAGAAGAAATAAGGAAGTACCAGCAAAAAAGGAGGATGCACAAACCTGACCTTTAAATGTATCATTTCCATTTAATGTCCTCGTACATCATGGTATTGGAGGTTGTCAAGGAGGAATGAATAAATCACTGCTTTCACCCAACATAGAGTAGCTTCCCGTGGAGAACAATTTGTAATGCAATTGACCATTGGGATACCATTGTAACACCATGAACTACAGTGAAGAAACCCTAGATTATCAAAATGATGCACAGTAGTAGTGATGGCACCTTGGCACTGCAATGGATTGTATTGAATTATACAATGTGTATTGGTGTCCCTTTTATTCCATTGGTACTGCATGTTAACATTTGAAAATGTTACCACACTGGTACCCTTTATAAAAGCATGCCATGGTAAAAGCATAGTAAAAGTATACATGCAAACATGGTAAGGAATAGAAAAGTATGGTAAAGCACAGTAAAAATCATGGTTAATCAAGCATTGTAACCACATAGTAAACTGCAAAACTGCAAAAAGTTAAACTTTAATAAGGGTCCATTCTACTAATGTAGCGTTGAGGCTGAATTTGAGCAACCACTGCCTCTATAAAAATGTGCATTATAAATATCATATGAAAGATACTGTAATTGAAGACGGAATCTATGAAAAAGACCTAAGAGTTTATGTTGACTCAGAAATGTCTTCATCTAGACAATGTGGGGAAGCTATAAAAAAAAAAGCCAACAAGATGCTCGGATATATATAGTGAAAAGTGTTGAATTTAAATCAAGGGAAGTAATGTTAAAACTTTACAATGCATTAGTAAGACCTCATCTAGAATATTGTGTTCAGTTCTGGTCACCTCACTACAAAAAGGATATCGTTGCTCTAGAAAGAGTGCAAAGAAGAGCGACCAGAATTATTCTGGGTTTAAAAGGCATGTCATATGCAGACAGGCTTAAAGAATTGAATCTATTCAGTTTTGAACAAAGAAGACTACACGGCGATCTGATTCAAGCATTCAAAATTCTAAAAGGTATTGACAATGTCGACCTGAAAAAAGAAACAAGGACCAGGGGTCACAAATGGAGATTAGATAAAGGGGCATTCAGAACAGAAAATACTTTTTTACACAGAGAGTCTAGAACTGGGATCCTTCAAGAAGCTACTTGATGAGATTCTGGGATCAATAGGCTACTAACAACCAAACGAACAAGATGGGCCGAATGGCCTCCTCTCATTTGTAAACCTTCTTATATTCTTATGTTCTTATGTTCATTGTACGGAATCCTTGCATTGCTATTGCAATGCCACTGTTCTGCCAATGAAGATAGTTTGGGAAATAGTTCACATTTCATACAGCATGTCCTTCCCTTCTTTTAACTAAATTCACCTTCATTTAATATGTGAGTGTGTTAGTGTGTGTACAGAAACATAGCGGATTCCAGCAAGCTACTGATCCCTGGAGGCAAGGGCACAGGCTGGGGAATGCTGGACTAGTAGGGGTCACTATAGCGTGATGAGATGAACTTTGTCTAGATGGCTTCTTTCACTGACCCTGCGAGAGCCCAATGGCCAATTCTGAAATTAGTAACATGAGATTGATTTAGCCAATCAAAACAGATGAACAAGCGTGCTTTTATAAGACTGCAACACATGTAATGTATAATAATGTGTGCATGTTCTGTAGCAATTCAAGGAAGGCACTTTTAATGAATCATAATAAGCATTTTAACATATGGCTGCTCTATCTTAGCTCCCACCAATATTACCGTAAAAACAAGAATGCACCTGGATTCAAGGACACAGAACCCCCCACCTCCCCCACTATGACTGCACCCGTGATAAACAGGTGTTTCTAACGTGAGATACAGACAAGTGTTAGAATGATGATTAGATTCCATTGTAAAGCATTCACGTAAAGGCCAAGGATTAAAAGGAGCTTTACACATCGAGCAAGGTAATCATTAATTAGGTAAGAGACAAAGAGAAATGGCAGAGATGACAGACCACTTTGGTGCATAATGTATTGAATTCAGATATCACAAGCTAAGCAGTAGTGTTGGGGCTGGACTCTTGGCTGTGAGGTATTGCTGTAGTTGAGCAGTGGCGATAGTGACCCAGAATAGATCTCTCTCTCTCCCAGCAGAGGCAGATAGACAAACGCATTTCCTAACTAAGGCCTTCGTTAGTGTTTCTTAGAGTTTTAATCAGGTAGCAGTGGCTTGTTACCGATGGAATATTTACACACATGCAACATTAGTAAACACAAGCTGAAGGATGGACAAGTGTAATTAATCCTGTGATAACAAGATGCTGCTATTTGATTCATATATGCAATGCTTTGGATATTATAAAGCTCATGGTTCGCATTACAGAGGTGTTGGGTATGGAGTTTAGTAATAAAAATGACATGTGCTGTGTTTAAATTAAACTACTGCAGAAATAATGCATGTGACGCAAGTTTAATGCGAGGATGTAGTACAATTGCACAACTGTAATTACATGTATAGCAATATAACAGTGTGGTTGAGAGTATATTTACATGGCTTGCGTTGGATTGGTGCTGTTACTGCGTAAATAAATGTCTATCTGTGCTCCTATTGGCTGAAACGACAATGAGGGTTCTATAAACATTATTAGTACTCATTTGTATCTACCGACTATAATATCCTACTTAAATAATACTGGGTCATAATCTACTTGGATATGACTTCCTAGTGTACTTCTAATAGTTTACAATTAGGACTGTTAGACAGCCTCTACTGGCTTATCAGAATAGTAGTAGTAAAGCAGTTGTAACCTTTTTGTAAGATGAAGTGTTCAACAAGTAAACAAGATACACATTTGTGTAAAGAATGTAACCACTGTAAAGTATACCGGATTTTTTATATAGAAAAATAAATAACAAATTGTCCCCTAACTAGTTTAATAGTGTAAAACAAGCAGATTTTACTGATCCAGTTTTTTTAAAACTTTGATTTAATGTTAGTTAAGAAAAAAAAGGAATTACAAATTAGAACAGTGAATATTTTATTAAATGCCATATGTGCTTTTTTTAAGTAGGGCATGTAATCTGCCATTTCATTCCTTTTGATCTTCTCTCTGGATATACAGATGGGATCACAAACTTCTGGGATGCACAGTTGAAATATTTACGGTATTTATTTATTAACAAATATATTCATAGGCTTGCAGGAATTGTATTCAGTATTACATGAATGTGTGTGTTGCTCTGCAGTATACTGGAAAAAGGCTTTCTTGACCCAAATAACTTGGACATAAACACCAGATTCTAAAAGCTCTTAACTTTTCGATTTTTAGTGCTGTAAAATGCTATAAAAGATTCAATGAGGAGTACGAAACAACAAAAGACGACTTACAAGTCCACAAATGGAATGTTGAGTTTTTAATTTCCGGTTTGTTAATTTTATTGGGACGTTTTTTTCTTTCTGAATGTGCCACAGTCAGCAATGTTTTTTATGGTCACCTCAAACACCAACGTCATTACTGTGCTTTTCTTCCGAACATATCAAGTAACCTTTGACCTTTCCAGTAAATGTTGCTCTCCTCACACACACACACACAGACATACAGTAAATGTATGCTGGGAGCTTATAGACAGAATGAGTTGTTGTTTCCTTCCTAGCAGGATTAGTCATTACAATTCAAGGCATTTTGGATGCAGTTTCTGTAAACCCCAGTTGAACAATTCTGCCAAAGCGGTATTCTCGTATCAGGCCATCGAAGCCAGGTGGATTTTGCCTAAGGATATTTATGTCTTCTCCACCAGCGCCTGTAGTTTTGAAAGTCAAGGTGACATCTCTCTTTCAGAGAATTCCCTGCGCCAGTTCGAGGGAAAACGTGATCATGTTTTTAAAAGGGTCCTCCATTGATGAGTTTTGACAAATTCTATATTCTAAATGTGCCTCACTCCCCTTACATATACAGGGTTAATATACTACAGCCCCACATTACTACTGCCCTGCTAAAATCAGAAGTCATTATCAGAAACATCGTCACTTTATGATGTCTTGAATCCCTGTTTTATGGTTCCATTCAATCACACATACTGGGAGATTCCCCAGACGTAAAAAAAATGAAATGTGTCTAATCATTTTAAAAGCTCCTGATTAAATATATTGACTGCACCTCTTGAAATTTTAATTAAATGTCGCTATAGAAACAGTGCTGCATCTTCCCTAGTAGAACCTCATTTGTATTGTATAATTCTTATACAGACAAACTGAATTAATTAGTTGATTGTCTAACAGTCTGTGTACTACTAAGTACTACCAGTAATTTTACTATGGTTGCACTAGCATGCTGTTTACAGTTCTTTCACAAATTCAATTTACCTTGCCTCACTGCACTCCACTTATACTTGCAGTATGCATCATGTTTGCAAACAGTGTTTTTACACCAGCGATTTTCATCAGTTGGTCTGCACTACAGAAAGAGCTGAGATGGTACAAATGTGTCATTTAGTTTGCTCGGCCCATGCATGCTGTTTTTAATGTGCTTGCCATCTGTACACACTACAGACTCACTATATGCACAGCCACTGCAATGATTGTTATCCCTTTTCTTTGCTACCCAAAGGCTACCCATTCTCTTCCCAAATGATCTTCAATGCACACAAAACAATAACCTGTTTCTCCCTGCGATTATTGTTTCTTGCTAGTTTTATACCATTACAATAGTTTTGTTCCTCACTGAAAATGTGTCTTTGCTTTGCGCTTTGAAAGAGGGCCCTAGGTGTCAATCGACAGCTGACAGCTTGACATAAAAACGCCTGCACAGATGGCTTTTCTTCCTTCCCTTGCAGTATAATACATAATACAGGTGGGTCTGCTTTTTGTCTCATTAATTCGATTGCAGACAGGGTCAGGTTCCTGGTGTTTAGCAGGTATTTGCTTATCATCCTTCATTGTCGGTTAACCCAGTTTAGAGCAGATGGGTCGACTTGGTTAACGGTTACACAGATTCAACACTCTTATCCTCAATTGAAACCTGCTGCAGCGCCTCAAAGCATCCTTTATCCAGTTACACTGTGAGACTCAAAATGATGGCAAGATTGGTGTTTTTTATATCTCCCCAGCAGACAGACGAATGCTTGAATATACAACCCCAGTGGTATTTGATCTGAAAAAGAAAAATAACTGCTTAGAAACTTGGGGTAAATCTATACAGCTGTTGACCAACCCGCCTTGGGTCTGCCTTTTGTTGCTGTTTTTAAAAGTACTGTGATGTGCAAGCAGGCTTAAAACAGATATGGGTACACTTTGAATTTTATGGAATTCCATCAAGAAGCTGGAAAAAAAGCATTGGTACTCATGCAGATCTTTTCAACCTTCTAGTGACTCACTCTGGCACAGGATTGGATCCCTTGGGATCAGGGCTAGTTTTCTTGTGCTTTTCAGATTTTCAGTGTCATTTAATGAATTTAATTCTCATCAAAGGTCACTGGCTACAGTTGGCAACAGTGACAGCAGGTGCTATGAGAGCTTCTGTGTGTGCACCTCCGTCCTGACCTGAACACCCCTGTCATTCAGTTCAGCCCTATGCAAACACATGTGACAAAATGCATGGTTGCTTTGTGCTGTAGACACTTGTGGACTGAGACCACCAAACTAATTTCACAGCTGACCTAAGAGCATAGGAATTAGTCACCACCCAGTTGAGTGGAAAAGACATGAAGCTTAAAAATACATTTAGTAAATCTTATCTTGTTTAGGACAGAATTCTACTTCGAAGTTGATTTGCTTTTTTAGGGAATGATTTTCTCAGCTGGGAGTCACAGTGAATGGAAGGCTGCCAAGTGACAGATTTCCCAGAAGCCTGGAACTTTTTTGCAATCATAGTGTCTGCTACGAGGAAGAGGACTGCCTTCAACCTTACGACAAGGAGATTGTGAGAGCAAGCTAAACGCAAGCGCTTCATTACTATTGCAGCCCAGTTAATTGAGAGGCCAGCATACACTTACAGTGCTTACGCAGGCAAGTTCTGACTGAGTTTCAGGAGCTAGCAAATCCCCTGTGAATCTGAGAATAATCAGCACACAGGGGATGATACAGTAAAGCCATCTGGAGCAGCGCAGAAAAAGAAAGAGCGGTAAAACACAAGAACATTCATTTTTAGCTGATTTTGAACATTTCCTCCCAAATTAAATGCTCAACAGTTGTCAATTACAAGTTGATGACAGAAAGCGAAAACTCTTAACTCTTTAATTTATTGGCTCAGTGGAGGATTGCTGCACTAGTTTTCACTCGGAGCCCGTGGGCAAAGTTGTGCCTGTACTGATCCATTAGTAGAGGAACTAAAGTCATTACAATCTACTACTCTCAACTAATCTCTGTTTGTGCCTTTTCAGAAATATATATTTTAACATCACTGTATGTTTTCGGAATATGTAGTTTAATGTCAAGATACAAAAATTATCATGTGCCTCAGCTAAAACAATCTTTCAGCAACATTGGCCAAATGTAAAGGGCTCCTGAGTAGCGCATCCGGTAAAGGCACTCCACCCGGAGTGCAGGATGCACCCTATAGCTTGGAGATCGCCAGTTCAAATCCAAGCTATGCCACTGCCGACTGTGGACAGGAGTTCCCTGGCCAAGCATGGGCGGGGTAGGAGTTAGGTCGGCTGGGGAGTCCTTCGTTCACCGCGCACCAGTGACCACTGTGGCTGGCCGGGCGTCTGCGGGCCAGCCTGTACGCAATTCAGAACTTCTGGATATGGTTGCATGGCGGGTTTGCAGAATGAAGAAAAAAAAAAGCGGACGGCGGACGGCTGACGGCACTCATTTCGGAGGACTTAGTTCGGGGGTTGCAGCGGTGAGCCAGGTTGAATAATAATTGGACATTCCAACATTGGAAGAAAATTGGAAAATTGAAAAAAAAAAATAATAATAATTGGCTAAATGTATTGGTTAAAACCCAGGGTTCAATGTAACAATCGATCAACAGTAGTCCACATCGCAAAACCACCACACACTTAACGCTAATTTGCTGACAGTATAAGGGACTTTCACATTAAGTTTTGTGTCATGGGAGCGCACCATTCTCAGCTCATCAGTCTGCATTACTGTGTCAATATCAATCCCAGGCACCTGTGCAGGAATGGGCAGACCGGTACTAGCTGCATGATTAATAGCGAGCTCTCACCATTTATTTTATTGGTAAACCTTTGGTCCCCTTTGTATTGATCATCTAATGCAGTTTGAAATGTATTGGAGCTGTCCCATTTATACTTGTCCGGACTACCACATCGATAGGGCACACAGTGGAAAACCAGGCCCAGTATGTTATGGAAAGGACATTAATCGTATAATCTCTTATAAATATGGTAGCACAGTGTATAAGGCCTAGGGCAGTTGGCTGTTAGTAAAATGGGTAGCAGATGGTAAAAGTGGTAGTGGACGTGTGAAAGCTGTATTGACCAGAACAGTTTGAATAGGAACACCCGTATGTGGTGGTCTCTTGTCTGTTTCTTAAGTTTTTTTAAACTATTTTGTTACTGATTCCCATTTGGTGATTCACATTGGATCATGCAGTTCTATTACTGTACCTCTGCATGTTTCCAGACAGTATACATTTCCATTCTGACTATGGACTATTCTTTTAGACAGCATTGTTTCTATATACTATCACAGGAGACCTTCCAAAAGGGCTACAATAACATCTGAAAAGCGGTAAACTGAATTTTGGAGCCAGTGGTGAGCAAAGGAAAACAAATGTCTGAAAGTCTTCAGTGTAGACTTGCACTTTCTCCACATTCCTGAGCAGAGGATTCCATTGAACAGGGGTGGAATGATTGGAACAAAACACACTTAACACAGAGCACTAGATCCACATGAAATAGCAAGGGCAGTCCCTCACTAAATGCTCTTCAATGGGTAGGGAAATTCAGACAGGTAAGGAAATTATTTTGTTAGCTCCAACCACTTTACCTGGGGCAGGCCACCTCAGCCCTGTGCAATTTAATCCAGGTTGCACGCTCCACATCCCAGTCCCCAGCCTTCTTCAGGTGTTTAAAGGGGCTCGGAAATATAGCAGGGAACTTCCTTGCCTAGAGCCACACTGCCAGATCATCAATCATTTCCCTTACAGTCAGAAACAGCTTTCGTTTTTAGCTGCAGCTCGATAACAAGCAATGCCTATTCAGCCAGCCCTCGCTGCGAGGGGCATTATGGATTTGTCGCTGTGTAACAAGGACAGGATCAATGAGAGGGAGGGGCACGGGGGCCCGGTGTTGGTTTATGGAGCGGTGGGGGGGGGGGGGGGGGGGCAGACCTGGGTCGAAGTAAAGCCAAGCAAGCCACTGGGAGCAGCAGAGGAGAACAAATTGAGCTGTCCGCTGCCACGACGCCCAGGGTGAGAACTAAATATAGCCAGGCCATTTTGGAGTCAAGTGGAGGGATTTGCACCTAACATGATGGATGTAGAATGGCTCTCGTTGGCTGTAGCACAGTGCCAGAGAGAGAGAGAGAGAGGAGAAAAAGGAGAGGAGAGGAAGGGGGATCTGGATGCAAGGGATAGGAATTCAGCCTGATCTGCACTCAGTCCTGTTTTATGATATTATGATATTACTGACAATTTGGTTAGATCATTAGTTTATATTGCGGATCGATAATTCTGTCATCAGAAGCTAAGAAGGATCAGTGCCACTGCTCCCAAGAAGTTTTGTTCCTCTCTCTTCCTGTAGATAACCAATTTGTCCTCTATCAAGAGATGCTGGGGGGAGGGAATTAAACTGGACATCACTAAATTATTTGTGATAGCAGTATGGATTTATTTTAAAAAAGCCAACAAGTGAAAAACATACCAAGAAAAAAAGAAAAACAGTGTGTGAGAGAGTAAGAACTACCAAGAAGGAAGTCACAAATAATGGGAGTTCAAACCCCTGTCTCATATACTCTCATAACTTGAAGTGTGTGAGTCTCTAGGAGGCTTCAAATCTGATGTAAAAAGAAAATCAATCTCAAAAAGGCTGAATTCATTACACTGACAAAGACTTTTAATTGCTGTAACAATTGGATGTTTAAAATGAATAAGTATGGTTAGGGTTTTAAAGCTATGGAGATAATCTGCTTTAAAATCCAATGAAACATTATCCAAATACATTATTTGACTTGGCTTATCACAATAATGAAATATGATACTCTTAATAACCTTGTTTTACGACTATTGAAAAACTTGCATTGGTATATTGGTATAGTGAATTGCCATCACATTGTTACCTGTACTGGTATCTTACTGGGAAAATATCTAGACCTTTAGGTTGATGATGCCCAGATCTTCCTCTCCGTCCCCTGCTTGACTCCCACATCTCCTTCAGCATCTCAGAATGCCTCTCGGCTATCTCAACTTGGATGCATTCTCACCACCTCAAATTCAACCTCTCTAAATCTGACTTCCTCTCCCTCCTCTTACCTCTCCATCTCAGTATCCCTTGACTATCACTGTCTCTGTCTCCATCTTCTAAAAACCTAGGTGTTATTCTTGACCCCTCCCTCTCCTTCTCTCAACACATCTCATCCCTGACATGCACTTGCTGCTTCTTTCTTAGCAACATCTACCGAATCCATCCTTTTATCACTACTTATTCTACCCAACACCTGGTCCAAGCTCTTTTACTCTCCAGACTGGACTACTGTAACTCTCTCCTTGTTGGTCTCCCTGCTTCGGCTATCCGCCCCCTTCAGCTCATTCAATATTCCGCTGCTTGTCTTGTATTCTCCCAACCTCGCTACTTTGCTACCCCTCTGCTTCGCACCCTCCACTGGCTACCTATCTCTGCTTGCATTCAATTTTAGACCCTTGTTCTTGGCTACCGCTCTCTTTGTCCCACTGCCCCCTCCTACCTCCAATCCCTCGTATCGCCCTACACCCCCTCTCCGCTCCTCCTCTACTGGCCGACTGGTCATGCCTTCCCTCCACTCTCCATCCTCCCGTGCCCACTCTTCTCTTCCCTAGCCCCTCTGTGGTCGAGAGACCTCTGAAGTCTCTCATTGCCTTCCGCCTCCTCAAGACCCACCTGTTTAGACTGCACTTTAGATCACTCAACCTACCCCTCCTACTATGCACGGGACTTGCCTGACCTAAGTACCATGTTCTGGACCCCTCACCTTATGCACTATCCTTGCACTACTAATATGTCATTGTATCTATAACATCTTGTAATCCTAACTCGTTGCTTCCTAGTTCATATTGTATTTTAGTTGTACAATTGCACTTACTGTATACTACACTGTATTTAAATATTAAGCTTGCATTGTGACTCTTTACTGCCCTGTACCACCAATCATCTTCGATAATGGTGTCTGCTAAATAAATAAATCATAATATCCCTTCAGAGACATAGCAGGTTAAGCCATTCCTGTTTTTTTTTTATGAGTTTAATAAGACGCACCTGAGCCTAATCAAGCTCATAGGAAAGCCTGGAAAAACTGCTATACAATTTTGATTTTATTTTACATTTCACGATTGTAGATACCACACCAATGATCTTTCTATAATATATATATATATATATATATATATATATATATATATATATATATATATATATATATATATATATATATACTATTGGGGTACAATATAACATCAAACCGAACCTTCCACACAATGCACACAAATGCAATACACGAGGGAGTTATATATAACCACATTAATTAACTACAGTTATTCAAATTCCATTACAAGCGTGAAAGCCACAGACACGAGGGAGAGCCCCTTTGTCGTTGCTTGGGCTACGCTGCCATCTGGTGGCAGTAAACTCTAATGACATTAAAAATACATTTACATTATGGCATTGCCTAATGGCTGTAGATTCTTTAAAATTCTAAATACTAAAGTTTCAGCTATCTATCTGATTGAGGGATGTCTCTCATCACAAAGAGAGGTGAGTAAGAGTTAAGAATTATGCATTTTGAGATTTTAGAATAAAAATACAAAAAAGAAACAGTAATTAATATTTCCTTAAAGGCGTGCTGAGCCTGATAATGTGTAATTATTTATTCTGCAGCCTGAATGTGAAATTATATTTACAGAATATGACGTTCTGTATACCGAATATGAAGCATTTTCTGTATACTGAGCATGAACGTGCAATTATGTGTGCTGACAGCTTCCGTAATTGTAGATTCGTACCAGGGCAATTACGTTCTGGAACGTGGTTTTCTGTACTCTGCCCACGAAGAGCGCATTACGTGTGGATTTAGTCTGCAGAGAGTGCACGTTTATAAATAACAGTTTTTTTAAAAACAGAAATAGCATTAAGGTATGTGCTTTCAACTGAATTTGTATTTCAATAATGTTGATATTATTACTGTTATTTACTTTTTGTAATTATCCATAAATTATATTTTTTTCAAAATGTGAATACAAATTATTAAAACAAAAAACGTTAAGCAAACAGATAAACGGGTTCGGCATACAGAGGATCATGTTATAGGGAGTTCATGTTTTGGTATTAATATAATAATTATAACGTAGTCCGTTAAGATAACAGCTGACAGGTGTCTGTGAAACAAATATCCACTGCAGTACTGCAAATTAGCAGTAGATGGCACTGTACACACACAAAAAACACCTGTCTTGACACTCAAATAGGCACCCACTATTATAGAATGTCCTGTTATTTTTGGAGTCTACTGCATTTGCATTTACAGAACAGATCTGCATATCATTACCCATGTCACGTAAGCCAATCAAAGCACCTTCTTTCTGAAGTTAATCGTTGTAGGTTGCCTGGACATTGCAATGAAATCAGCTGTCTTAGGAAAGCTTGAGAGGAGGGTTACTGTTTCATTAAATCCCTCTGGCAACCAGTATATTATTTCAGGTCTGCCGATAGTAGTGACTTATTTCAACAACGGAAATCAAGAAAATACACTGTCTCAAGTTTACACAGCAGTAAACTGTTCAGTAAGTGTTAGGAACAAGGAGCAATTATTGTAGGACTAAAAAGGAACTGTAATTAATTTTGTTTCAAATGTTTCTACCTGTATGTTATGATTTTTTAAAGTTCTGAATGAAATCACTACTAAGTGGTAATTCATAAAGTAATTATATATGTTTTTTCCTGTTCGGTAATACTGTTAATAATGGTTAGATCTGAGAGTTAGGCTAAGGTAACACAATTAAATGAAATGTATTATAACAATTGTAATTGAATACATATTGGCAAGCTGTGCTCAGTGATCTCCTCTGCCTTCCAGTCACCTTAGTCAAGCTGCCTGCAGACTCTGGAATGCAGAAGTTTTCATTCACTGTGTTGTTCTATATATTTATATAATTCACTCCTGCAGGAGGCCCAGCTTACCCAGCTGTGAGCAGAACTGCACGTACCTGATGCCAAAGCATCTCTTGACCAAAGTATAGCAGGCTGGATCCTTCTTTAATCATCCACTAACAATCACTTAAGTAAGTAGATTCAATGACATTTTCTTCATTTTTTTCACTCTCCAATTTCCTTTGTATGATGTTTTCAGTCATTTTCTGTGAGTCTATTGCAATTACTCAAATGTATATTTTTTATATGTTCATGTCTAGATGCCTGCCATAGATATACGTAACACATGCTAGATAAAACGAAGTATCTTTAAATTAGTAAGCAGCAGCCCCATCTAGTGCACAAGAGTGTTTTGCCAGCAAATCTAAAGAAAACTTGATCCAAAATGCCAGATGATGCTGCCTCTTACTATTATTAACATACTTTGGCTCATCTAGCTTACAGATGTGCTCAAATTTGTTAGTACCCCTCCACAAAAAAATGAAGAATGTACAATTTTCTCTGAAATAACTTGAAACTGACAAAAGTAATTGGCATCCACCATTGTTTATTCCATATTTAATAGAAATCAGACTTTGCTTTTGATTTTTTATTCAACATAATATTGTAAATAATAAAACAAATGAAAATGGCATGGACAAAAATGATGGGACCGCTAACCTAATATTTTGTTGCACAACCTTTAGAGGCAATCACTGCAATCAAACGTTTTCTGTAGCTCTCAATGAGACTTCTGCACCTGTTAGCAGGTAGTTTGGCCCACTCTTCCTGAGCAAACTGCTCCAGCTGTCTCAGGTTTGATGGGTGCCTTCTCCAGACTGCAAGTTTCAGCTCTTTCCATAGATGTTCGATAGGATTCAGATCAGGACTCATAGAAAGCCACTTCAGAATAGTCCAATGTTTTGTTCTTATCCATTCTTGGGTGCTTTTAGCTGTGTGTTTTAGGTCATTATCCTGTTGGAGGACCCATGACCTATGACTGAGACAGAGCTTTCTGACACTGGGCAGTACATTTCGCTCCAGAATGCCTTGATAGTCTTGAGATTTCATTGTGCCCTGCACAGATTCAAGGCACCCTGTGCCAGGCGCAGCAAAGCAGCCCCAAAACATAACCGAGCCTCCTCCATGTTTCACTATAGATATGGTGTTCTTTTCTTTGAAAGCTTCATTTTTTCGTCTGTGAACATAGAGCTGATGTGACTTGCCAAAAAGCTCCAGTTTTGAATCATCTGTCCAAAGGACATTCTCCCAGAAGGATTGTGGCTTGTCAATATGCATTTTAGCAAATTCCAGTCTGGCTTTTTTATGTTTTTCTGTCAAAAGTGGAGTCCTCCTGGGTCTTCTTCCATGGAGCCCACTTTTGCTCAAAAAGCAACGGATGGTGCGATCAGAAACTGACGTACCTTCACCTTGGAGTTCAGCTTGTATCTCTTTGGCAGTTATCCTTGGTTCTTTTTCTACCATTCACACTATCCTTCTGTTCAATCTGGGGTCGATTTTCCTCTTGCGGCCGCGCCCAGAGAGGTTGGCTACAGTTCCATGGACCTTAAACTTCTTAATGATATTTGCAACTGTTGTCACAGGAACATCAAGCTGCTTGGAGATGGTCTTGTAGCCTTTACCTTTACCATGCTTGTCTATTATTGTCTTTCTGATCTCCTCAGACAACTCTCTCCTTTGCTTTCTCTGGTCCATGTTCAGTGTGGTGCACACAATGATACCAAACAGCACAGTGACTACTTTTCTCCATTTAAATAGGCTGAATGACTGATTACAAGATTGGAGACATGTGTGATACTAATTAAAGAAACTAATTAGTTTGAAATATCACTATAATCCAATTATTTATTATCTTTTCTAAGGGGTACCAACAAATGTGTCCAGGCCATTTTAGAATATCTTTGTAGAATAAGCAATAATTCATCTCTTTTCACAGCTTCTTTGCTTTATTCTATGACATACCAAAGGCATGCAAGTATACATGATAAAATAGCTTTTAATTTCATCACTTTTCAGGAGGAATGAAGCATTATTTCAATGAGCTGTAAGGGTACCAACAAATCTGAGCACGTCTGTATGTTTCATATATCTGTGGCAGGCAACTGGAACTGAACAAGGGATCCTGAACTCAGATGAAAGCACCTTGCAATAAGAATCACTCTGAATGATTAAAAACATCATACAAAGGGAAGGGGACAGCAATGAAGCTTAAATGTGTAGTACTGTACACTTACAGTATTAAATAGACCACCTCCATTGTCTTGCTTGCTCCGTGCCAGCTGACACCATGCATGCATAACAATACTGGGAGGAAATGACAAACAAACGGCAGAGGCAAAACAAACGGCACCCTCTGAATCACCAGCAGACCATAACCAGTGGTGCCAATGTGGCGCTATGGCGTGCCAGGGTACCTCATATAGTGCTAGCAAAATTCAAATCTGACGCCAGTAGCCATGTTTATTGAAAATAATGATGTTAGTTTCTCATTGTGTCTACGTGTTACCATTCAGCCTATGGTGCATGCCGTTATAACTGTCCTTGTGCTACTGTTACCCCTTGCGTAGCCTATGCAGTGCCACTGAAAATCAATTAAACTGGTGCTCGTTCCTTATATTTTCTCCTCTGTTTTATTCCGGCCTGGTTCTCTCACACACGGTTTCTGTTGCATACTGATTCCCTGCTGCTCTCTTGGCTTCCCTTTTTGCCAGAGCAGAGAGCTCCCTGAATCACATGTCCAGCCAGCAATCCCCTCCTCTCTGTCTGCACTGCCAACAATACGTCTTTCAGCAAACTGGGGTGATTCCTTAAAGCTGCAGTACCCAGGTTTTACTATCAGTGAGAAAGGTTTTGAAACACGTTTATTATGCAGCAACATAAAAATGCAATATGCAATATGCATATAGGATTGTATATGGTTATAGCAATAATATACACTTTTAGTTGCCCATTAGCTACCATTGCACTTTAATACAAAACTATTGCATTGCCATTGAAGATCGTTTGGTAAGAGTAATGCCCTTTATCTTTGGTACAAACACGCAGAAAAGATTCCAGTTGATTCTGCAAGAATCAGTGGTAAGAGTGTCTCACGCTATGGTTCCTTTTGTAGTGCTAAACACCACCATCGCATATTTAACACGATAAATCAACCTACTTTCACTTTCAGCAAACTATTTGTCAAGGTGATGTGCAAATGAGCTTTGAAAGCGAGTCTGAGGAACGTGAAGAATGAGGTCCTGCTATTGTTATTCTCACAAGGCGTTTAGATGGGTGTAGCTTTCAGTATAATTTGACACTGCTGGGAACGGTCCAGGACTGAATTGAAGAGGTGGTTCTTCATGGTAAAATTGTTGTGCGTTGCTTGGCTGGCTATGGAAAAACACAGATCTTAGCTGATTACTTTTGGTGCACCCTAGATACAATAAAAAAAAATGAGAGATATGAATTCTAAAGACAGTGACGTCAGTCAGCGTGACATTGCAATAAGATGGCTGTTTTAAACTTCCTGAAGTAACAATTAAGGTAGATTTATAATTTCCATTCCATCTTTGGAAGCTAGGCAACACAAACATCCTGGAGTAAGTTGTACTGTAAGCAGTTGCACAATATGTGTTGTGCAATTTTAGCACATGTGGCAAATGTGAAAGTGCTTGTCAGCTTTACACAATACATATTTGTACTGTATTTGTCAATGAAAGACCAATATGGACAGTTTAAAAAAGTCTCTCTCTCTCTCTCTCTCTCTCTCTCTCTCTCTCTCTCTCTCTCTCTCTCTCTCTCTCTCTCTCTCTCTGTCTGTGTGTGTGTGTGTGTGAGAATTATGACAAACAGGACAACTTTTTTTCATTCACATAATAGTGTGCCGTAGAGAGTACTAGTGGTTTGAGATGAGGACCAGCATTAAAAATGTTCTGTGGGTGAATCTAAGGTCAGCCAAGCCTAATATGGCATACACCATTATAGTAATTACACCACGAATTACAAATACAGTTGTAACATATTTAATGAATAAACTTATACTGTCTCTTACACAAAACTGGGTGTGTGTAAATGGTGATGCCACACAGTCTGCAAACACAGGAAGTGAGCCATGCAACAGTCAGGTTAAGAGCTAGTTTTGTTACTGAGATCAGCCTGCAAAGCACATTCAAATCAGTTTCCAGTTAACATCTCCACGCTTCAACACACAATGTCCACGTCATTGTGTTCTGATAGGAAATTACCATGATTCAGACAAGTGACCTTAATTAAAATTCCGAGGACCAGATTTCACCCCAGATTTGGCATATTCCTTAACTGTTGCTGAAACTTCACCATAAACTGGGGTCATCTGGGGTACAGTCTTAAGAAAAATATATTACTACTGCAAAAAAATAATTGGACTTGTACATTGTTTTTTATTTTCCGTACACAATTTTTGAGTAGAAACTGTTTCATTTAAACACCTCCAGCAAGGGTTTTCATCTCAGATAATCCAGTGTCGTCATTTTAAAAGAAATAAAGTAGAAACAGCAGATTTTTAAGAATCTGTCAATTAAATTAACTTCTATACTATTGTTGGCTTCTTTAATATCACATTGTCTTTAAACAACCTCTGGCTGATGAGCCTAATAATAGTTTAATCAAGGCCTTGGAGCGTAGTCCAGCGATCTGATTCATCTTTATGCACAGTTAAGTAAGCCACATACTATAAGGTTGCAACTTGTAAGTGTATGAAGACAGAAAATACAATTTTCCAACTTAACCTTGGTTCACAGCAATACCAAAAGTTGATCATGTTCAAAATAAAGCTACATTTTTCACAATCATTTAATATTGCTGTTAGTACATGTATTAAATAATGTAACAAAAGTGTGCAGAATTCAACTACACATTTTCAGCCCAGTAGATAACTCTTACTAGTACTGTCTATGCAAACCATGCTACCGGAAATTCCAACACTGATACTGTACAAGGGCTCTGCACTCAAACTGGCTGGGGAATTCCAATGCAAGGGCCAGTAGAGGGCGCTGATTCATGAACTACCTAACATGGCTAGCATTTGTCTTGAAGAAAGGTTTCATTCACATGCATAAGACAATCAAACCTTTATTAGAGACCACAAGTACAGATGGATCACCTGTCTGTAGCCACCACTGTAACGAATCTGTATTTCCCATGTCCCTATGTAACTATGTAATAACCAGCTGTCCAGAAAGATCACCTGCCTATAACTGGTCTGATGCCCCCCTCTTAATAACATATTATAGATGCACACCCATCACTCTATGTAAATTTCTTTAATTAAAATGATGGTATTATTCTTCTAATCAGATAGACTTTCATAACACAGCTCTCTGCATGATGTTCACTGCGCTTGACTGAGCAGGTACAGAAAAAATAAAAAGATATACAGATTGTTGAGCTTTATAATATTAGTACAGTATGTTAATACACATATTTTAAAAGACACCAGGAAATAGCTATTTTACAAAATGGAAATGTAAAAATAACTACCACATAATGCATCTTTTACCACATAATGCATCATATTTTCAAGATCTGGACGTGCCAAAGTCCACGGACTACAATCCACGCCCCTTAATGAATATGTAAAGCAGGTACTGGCGTCACCGGCAAGCAGTTTCTTTAAATAACGTCAGCACGTCCACTCGCTGATTACTCGTGCAAAGCATCACTCAAGAGTCCCTGGAAGACGTAGTTACTGTATCGTTGTCCAGTATCTTAACCGCAGTTTTACTAAGGTAAGCTGAATTCGCCTGACTAGAAACGGTGTCATCTGGACAAGCCAGCTGCATATTTGTCTTCTTATTTTGCTAGTTTTCATTCACATGAAATTAGACGTTCTGCAAAAAAAATGACATGACGATGCGCAGCCTGCGTGATGCAAAGGAGAAGAAATGGGCTGGTCTGCTGGAGAAACGACATTACCAAGTTTACATGTATATTCTTGTAATAATGAGTATTCGATGTTAATAATTTAAACCGAAACTACACTGTACGTGATAAATAAATATGAACGGATTATATTTTTTTTATATTTATGATTTATTTGTGGCCTGGAGGCCTGGAATACACAGTGTATGTATTATTGTATTCTGGTATAAATTACACACACACACACAAAGTACCGTTTATTATTTATTCCACATTCCTACAATATTTATCATTTATGTTTACAAATATTATTCAAGCATTCTGTAGGTTTTAAAAGTGGTAAAAAATAATAGATTTATATCATTTCTATACATAATTGTGATAACGTTGCACATTGATAGCGATAGCGCAACACATTGCATTAACACGATTTTAAATTTAAAAAAAAGGAGTTTGATTTCACTGGAGCCGGATCATGAAGTTCGGCTGTATTAAAGTGGATCAGGGTCGGATTCTACTCACTCGTCATTGTCATGCTGTATGTAACGTAGCAAGACAAATTAACCAGTGAAAATCAACTACGTGAACGCCATTCAGTTACTGTATTTCAAACCATTATTTTTTTTATTATGATCCGAAGTGCATACTATACTAAAGAAAGAAAAGAAATGAAGAGACTTGTGCAACAACGCAAGTGCTTGGCAGATTTGGCAAATGTGTGGTTCCTAAAGATATTTTTAGCAGTTGATTCGGTAAATAAGTAACTTCGTGATTCTCTTAACTGTTTAAATTGTGCACTGCAGATGTATCAAGGCTTGCCATAATGTATTTTGTTTGTCTATTTTATCCCCGCACTGGAAATTTGACAAATTGGATGGCGCACCAGGGTACCTAGCAACATTAAAATCTGACGCCAGTAGACATGTTTAATTTTAGCTCAATTCGATTTCTACTATTCGAGTTAGATCTAAAGCGTTTGAGGTCACCTTAAATTAAACATTGCTATTGACTGTCCCAGTTTGTGTCCTCTTCATCACCATCTTGTCTGCCTTCCTAGTTGTAATTGATTACAGAATCGCCCATAAAGAACATAAGAAGATAAGAAAGTTTACAAACTGAGAGGTGGACATTCAAAAGGAGGCACTGTGGTCCAGTGGTTATATAAAAATTAATTTATTATTATATCAGTGTTATTATTAATGCATTTATTTATTTATACTACAGGATTGTTTGATTAGCATTATATTATTCTATCCTATTCTAACGGTACATTACATTTCGTGGGGTGAGAGGATTGATGAGGAGGTGGGTGTGTGAGAAATGGGGGGCGTGACTCGGTGATGAAGGTTAGATCACGTACAAAATGTATCATATTTCCGGGTACGTTACACTTAACTCACATAAAAACTATCTGAAAACAATACTTAGACAACCCCTAAACCACAATCCAGACCCCTTTATTATTATTTAAACAGCGTTTGTTTGCCCGCGCGCAACCTGTACTGGACACTAGTCCAAGTCGTAATAGACTTCTTATTATTTGAACATCGTTTTTTTGGCTGCGCGCCACCTACTGGCTACTAGTAGTACAGCGCCGCCTGAGATCCGACGTTCATTGAAGGAAAGTGGTAATATTTTTTGTATATTTTATAAATATCTTTATAATTTCAGTATATTGTTTTTTTTATTTGGCCTATAAGGTTTAAGGATGACATCTGGCGGATTTCGCTGTTTTAAATATGTGCGTTAAGTGTAACGTAACCAAATTGAGTACGAATATCTTTATAATTTCTTTGGTAGGTGAAATGGTAGCCGTATCACTGATACTATCAGTCCAGGGATTTTAGACAAAGAGAATGAGAGGTGATACCTTTTGTTGGACTAACTAAGCAATAATTAATCACAAGCTTTCAAAACCTCAGAGGTCTCTTCTTCAGGTGAAAGTAGGAAAGAGAGATTGATGTTTACATTCAAAGGTGGCATCAGAACTTTAACAAAAGTAACCTGTTTGAATCATTACAATTCTAATACTGTCAGAAAAAATACTGTCAAAAAATGTATGTCGGAAAAAAACGTGTAGCCACACAATAAACAAAGACAATAATAACAAAAACAAAATAAATATGCGAGTTAAGTGTAACGTTATCATATTTTCTTGATTATAGAAGTGACCACCAATTTATTAGCTCTCCCCTATGGTCTTTTTCATATATTACCTGCAGCCTTCATCTATCTAACCTCATTTTTTTCAGGCTCTTTTTTCCCCAGCGTTGTGATTCACGTTAAATATTTGAGCAACACGGTTAATCCAAGGGGTATTTATTTCAAAATGAGGCTACAGATTATAGGTTAATCCAAGGGGTATTTCTTTCAAAATGAGGCTACAGATTATAGATTTGTAATGTACGATGGGATATGTCGTTTTTAATGCTCATTTTCCGTTTTTTGTGGTATGATGGCGGTTTAGATCTAACTGATTACAGAGAGTAAATTTGGTTTCAGTGCACAATTCGACATGACGTTGCGTTACTGCGGTGACTTAAATCATGTATCTATTTATTGATGTTTTTATTTACAGGCATTTGTTTGTTTTGAGATTTCTGTATGAACGGTACAGTCATAATGATACAGATCATTTACACTGTAGACTAGGAGGAATGCATAATTTGTAAGTACCTGCGAATTTGTGCTACAGTGTTGTCTAGTGTTTCTTATCTGTTGTAATAATAATTATTTACAATCCACGTACAGGAGGTGCTTTATAATATTTTCATACAGTCCTTAAGTAACAGTAACCGCTTGGATTGTCAGAATTTATAGGAATCAGTCTGAGCTAGCAGCAGTTTAATGTTATGTTTAAGGATGCAATATAATACCTACAGTACTATGAATATTGAAGTGGGTTAATTCACTGGTTTCACAAATGCTGTTTTAAATTGACAGTCAGTTGTAACCTTACTTACTGTGCAGAATCTTTAATTTTAGAAATTAATTTAGAAACAGTATTATATATAGTATTGTATTAAAAAAAAAACAAAAAAAAAACTGCCATATTTACAGACTGTTTCAAAATGAGAGGGCAAGTCAAGCTGTTGAAAAGCAGACCCTGCCTCAAGGAGTGCTGTCTGCCATTTCATGATAGGCTGTAGCTTTTGAAGGTCAAAAATCATTCACAGTGAAGGTCATGTGGTCAGTGCTAGATAGGTTCAAATAGCTGGGTACTGCTTTGGAACATCCACACTCCTAGAATCATTTTTTTTTCATTTTTATCTTGAAAACTCTTAACAATCCCATTAAAATTTATAATTTAATATTACTCCCCCATTATGTATACAGAATACTTAAGTTTTCACATTTAGTTTTCCTCTTTACTAGGCTGACAGTAATGGTTGTGTACTTGTGGTTTAATGGTAAGATAATGGCTGCAATTGTAAGAGCCAATCTAATGGCACCACAGTTAACATTTCCATGTTTTGATATAGCAGTTTACTGCTATACTTTGGTACAATACCAATATCAGTGTTTCACTATATAATAGTTGTTTCAAAGCTATTTTATTAATGCTGTGGTCTGCAAATTCTCAATAATGCACATGCTGAAAATTAATTTATTGAGTACAATTCTACACCAGTTTTACAAGGAAGATCAATAGCAGTTCAGCCCACGCACAATACAATGCTTTATTTGAGATACTTATAACTGAACTGGCACACGGCAGCCCTGTGTTTAGTTAACAGCTTTAAATATGAGAGATTCTTAAATGTTTTTGCTGTAATTGCAGTCTTTTGTTCTGTAAAGAGAATAATAAGCCAGTGTTGATCAGAGATGCCCAGAATGGAGCAGAATGTTTAGCAGCCTGATACCAGAGACTGTGGGAATAAAAACATTTCTGAATGATGTCATTCCAGTCTGAGAAGGCGCTGTCACTTAAACAAATGGGTCAAACCAATAACTATTTGATTGTACGCCAAGCAGATAGATAATTGTATTGTGAAACTATAAGATGTCAGTGACATGCTTTCATTTTTTTCCAGCCAGTTTACTATTTGAATCCTGTTTTGCATGCGACCTTAAAACAGCACAATTGGTCAAAACACATACTTTATATTCAGAGATACTAAAACAATCATCAACACTACAGCAGAGACCTATAGCTATAGTCTTGGGTTGTCTAGTAATGTTTCTTCTCTCATATTATCCTCTGTTTAAATAAATATTGAAACTTGTTTAAAATGGAATCCAAGTGGCTTAGCAAACAGTAAACTTGGCACATCAAGTGCAAACTTGACTTGCACCTAGTTATGAGTTGGTTTCTATGGAAGCCATTGAGTGTAGCGATCCCTCAAATAGAAACTTGGTTGGATTTGTAACAAGAAGAAAAGGCAGCTAGAAAAAACAAACTAGGTGGCTGCTATGGCTTGGTAATAAAGCAATAAACACTCTTTGGTTACTGTAACTACATAATTCCACAAATAAGCTATTCTGGCTGCAAAGATAATGGAAGTCATTGGGGGGTGTGAAAGAATGCAGATATTGATATGGAGCATATCACAGCACCATGTCTGTTCAGTGACATTTTGGGAGCCCACTCTGTATCTTATGTAATGGTAGCTGCTTCCCAAAGTTAACATAGTGGAGTAGTCAAGCTAGCCTCAAGTGACTGTACTGTGATTGTATAGAAGTCTACCGTTTGTTTTTAAGCACTAATAAACTCATTTTCTCAGTGCATACAGTATATTACTATGTTTTTATGCACATGCATGTTTTCAGTTGTATTTGGAGGTCATTTTTTGCTTCTTGCTTTAGAATAATTAAAGAGTTCTCAATGCATCGAATGTTGTTTATTATTTCCTGCCTGATATTTGATTATGGAATTGATTGCTGATTGCACCTCTACTTTTGTGTCTCTCCAGTTTACAGAGATGGCAACTGTGAAGGAACAGCTGATCGAGCATGTGATGAAAGACGAGGCTTCCATCCCTCGTAGCAAAGTGACAGTGGTAGGCGTGGGAGCCGTGGGCATGGCCTGTGCCGTCAGCATCCTCACCAAGGTGAGTTGAACACACTGGAATGGAGCTAGGATTCAAACACAATTTCAATTGCTGCACCCTAATAAGTACTTTGGTTTAATTGGTTAATCCCAGCACCTCAATTTGCTACTGGTCCTTGAAGGAAGTCATCTGTATTCTGTGATACCAGCCAGGCACTTCAGTGCTCGGACTGAAATTGCCAGTCAGGATTAATTTGTTTTGAAGGGCAGGTGAAAAGAATAACTCAGCTGTGAGGCTGTTTTTGCAGAGAGCAGCAGTCTAGAGCATGCACGCAAAAATGACTGTACGCATGCTAGGGGCAATCAAGCCTTTGTTCTCTTGATAGAAGCTCAGTCGGGGCAGGCAGGCATGAAGAGGACATTCTGAAGTAGATGGGGGGTACTGAACGATTTCTGCATGAACTGTGTAAAGGGTTGGGGTTGGTTATTTAGTAGGTCCTGCTTAAATCCTCTTGAAATTGTTTGCGGACCCTTGGAGTTTTGCTTCCCTTACCTTCGAGAAACTGTATGTCTACTTGCTGGCTGAGCTTCTCTGTTCCTTGGCTGTCCAGTCTTAACCCCTTCCTCCCATGTGCCCTGCAGGAGCTGACGGACGAGCTCGCCCTAGTCGATGTGATTGAGGACAAGCTGAAGGGTGAGATGATGGATCTGCAGCATGGAGGACTTTTCTTGCGCACCCCAAAGATTGTCGCTGACAAAGGTGAGGGGTTGAACACCCAGGTCACAGGGACAGCACCACTAAGAATCTGGAGGCACAGTTAGAATAAAACAGACATTAAGTAGAAATGCATGTAGAGGGTAAATGATGTGATTCTATGATAAAGGATCAAACATTACGGGAAATCTAGGGTATTGCCAAACTTTTCCTATTGCTGAATTTTCTTCTTCTCATTTCTTGTATATACATACCTAGTCGCCCATTCTAATAATTTTTATTCAATAAAGAACTGCTCATATACACAATATCCTAAGAGCTTGGGTAACGAATGACCCATTTGCTGAACCTAACTAGTTTTATATTGTATATTTATAGCGGTGACACATGTTTGTACTGACTATACTTTGATTGATAACCGATTAGCAGTAGTGTTATGCTGCAGTGGTCCATGAGATGGAAAAGGGGAAGGCAGTACTGTAAGCATGGTTCTTTGTCTCTAAGTGTGCATGGTCTTTCTCCTCCCTAGACTACAGCTGCACAGCCAACTCCAAGCTGGTGGTGGTGACAGCTGGCGCTCGTCAGCAGGAGGGCGAGAGCCGCCTGAACCTGGTGCAACGCAACGTCAACATCTTCAAATTCATCATCCCCAACATCGTCAAGTACAGCCCCAACTGCATCATCCTCGTCGTCTCCAACCCAGGTGAGAGGAGCATCTGAGAGGGGGGCTGGAAACAGACCCCCCTGCTTTCCCATTTGCAGCCAAAACAACCAGGCCTAAATACAGCCTGTTAACACAAACTGGTTTGGAATAATAAAAAAGGGTTATAATTGAATTTTGTTTAACTTATCTATTCAAGTATCAAAACCGATAAAAACTGGTGCAACATCACAGAGAACAACTCTGGTTCTTAGGGTTAATATCAAAGCTAAGTAATATCAAAATAAAGGGAAGGCAACTCGCATTTCAAAAAATACTTTATTGGTTTCGTCTTAAAATTACCTTAATCAGGGTATCTATTCAAATATCAGCAATAAAATAATCTTGCTGATGACCTGCTCTTGTCCTTTCCTCTCCAGTGGACATCCTGACCTATGTAGCCTGGAAGCTGAGTGGCTTCCCCCGGAACCGTGTCATCGGCAGCGGCTGTAATCTGGACTCCGCCCGCTTCCGCTACCTGATGGGAGAGAAGCTGAACCTGCACCCGTCCAGCTGCCATGGCTGGGTCATCGGGGAGCACGGAGACTCCAGCGGTGAGTCTGTCTGTGTCTATCTGTCATACATCTACAGCATTTCCCATAAAATATTGGCAATATCATATTCCGCTTAGGACTTTCTCTGTTAAATCTTGTGGCCACACACTGTTGACTGTCTTGCACCACACATTAAAATGATTTGAACAAATCTGTTTATGAACAATGCCTGTGTTCCCATCTTGTCAATTAAGAAAATTGAGTTAAAAAAGACAAACAGTTCAAGGACTTTTGTCTAAAGCAGTTTTAGGGTGATAGCACAGGGAGAAATTTCTGATCCAGCACTCTGGTGTAACCAACCTGATATTACACAGATTAATGATACGTCATATAATCTGCACTGCAGAATAAATCTGTTTAGCTACAGAGAACATCCAACCTCAGACAGTTTACAAGGACTATACCCTGAAAGACTAGAAAACACACTGCTTTTTAATCAGAATAATGTTATTATTAAAATTAACTGATTATGTAAGTCACACTTACCTGTATCTTAAGAATCACTCAATAAACTTGGTATGGACATTACTTAGTGCAAAGCATTAACAGTGTGAAGTATGGATTGTGACAGTGTGTTGTTTCCTCCCCACAGTACCCGTATGGAGTGGGGTGAATGTCGCTGGTGTCTCCCTCAAGAATCTGAACCCTGATATGGGCACAGACAAGGACAAGGAGAACTGGAAGGCGGTCCACAAGCAGGTGGTGGAGAGGTGAGCAGCTAAAGTCATCCTGCCTAATTCCTTGCAATGTGTAGGGTCCAGACTAGTTTGTAAACCAGTTTAAATCAACACAAACTCATTTTTAAGGTGTTATCACAGCTTGCTTCCCAGCTACAACTACTTTTATAAAATAGTTTTTAAATCCCCATTTCCATTATAAATGGAAACAGAACGAGAAGGCTATACCCTTATAAAAAGTAGCCTGCTGTATATGGTTGGGTAAAAGCATGCAGCAAAGTGCAGTAAAGCAAAGACATTAAATTGGTAAATTACAGAATAGCATTGTCAAAATCATTGTTAACCATGTGAGAGTATATGCATGATATAAGAATGGTAAAGCATATTAAATTTTGTGTGAAATAACAGTGCAAATTTACCATGCTAAACATTAGGATGCAGTTGTAATACTGGCCCACTGTACACTGAGCTCTGTGTCTCCCTTGCTGATCCACTTTATCTCCCTCTGTCCCCCCCCTGCAGTGCCTATGAGGTGATCAAGCTGAAGGGCTACACCTCCTGGGCTATCGGCATGTCCGTGGCCGACCTGGTAGAGACCATTCTGAAGAACCTGAGGAAGGTGCACCCCGTCTCCACCATGGTCCAGGTGAGTAGTTCTTCTTAAAAGGGGTGCTTTTAAATCGGATGGCTTTTGAGCAATATATGGCTTATTGAGCTCCACAAGGTGGCTGTTTAGAAGTATCCCATTTAATATTTTTAATGGGTTTGAATAGATTGCAGTGGCAATCAGTCATCTTAGGTAGAAGCAAGTCCAGTTAAAATGCAGCTTATCGACATTGTGTTTTAAACAAAGTTTAATGAGTAGAAAACGACTGAAGTTATCTTGTAACATTGATTGAAGTTGTATGATTGAATTGTAAAGCTCTCCTGTGTGGTGGAAAGGTCTTGTATAAATTCAAGTTGCCTGGTTAAAGTCTTTCGTTCTCCTGCCCTCCTCTCTACAGGGAATGCACGGTGTGAAGGATGAAGTTTTCCTCAGCGTCCCCTGTGTTCTGAGTAGCTCCGGCCTCTCAGATGTGGTCAAGATGACTCTGAAATCCGATGAAGAGGAGCAGCTGAGGAAGAGTGCAGACACCCTCTGGGGGATCCAGAAGGAACTGAAGCTGTAATCATGTCCTCTAGCTCCACCCCCACCCAACCCTCCCACAGCAAACCACAAACCGCCAGCATAGTGGTTCTAGGGAGGAGCGTCCCTCTTCACAATTACATCAAACAGAGGCATTTGTATGTGTGTGTACGTGCTTTTCTGTACTGTTTTCGTCTTCCTTGCACTCCTTGTAGAAAAATTAATAAAAGGCAGTTTTAAACGGTTTTGCATGCAAGTCGGCTCATTTGGCGCCAAAACCATTCCTTTCACCATGTGCACTCCAAACACAGTATTAAGCAGCCTGTAGCCAATTTCAAACTGGTAAAAGCTTGTGAGAGGCCATGGTACTATACTGTACAAGAACACTGGCTGTTACAACTAAAATATGTATTTTCCAAAATCTAAAAGTATTCAGGGGGTTGGAGGAAAATTGTTGTATTATTCATATTTTGATATGTGATTATTATTTTTTTTTTTAATTTCAATGAGAGGTTCTAGTTTTTTAATTACATCTCCACCCCCAGCAAACTTAAAAATGTTACAATTTGAGATTTACAACTGGTTTTAGATGGGTGGGGTATGCAGGTACTGTGCAAACAATATAACAACAGTATAGAAGCAGATACGCCAAGTATTTCACCGGTAGTATTTGAACTTTTATTTTTTTATGAAAATGAGTGAAAAGTTTGTGAGCCACAAAGTAATCAACTTGCTGCAAACGTCTGGGCAATTTTAGATAAGGAAACGGCAGTCTGCTTTTTAGTATTTTATGTGTTCATTTATTGAAATGTTCGTTGGAAGTTTTTTTTAAATTTTGTCTTTAGAAGTACCCATTGTTTCACTCTGTATCCCATCATATGGTGTTGCTGTGCAATGGAAAATGAAGTGAAATGAACTAAAGAAAGCTCGTTGGCTGTCTTGTATAAGCACCCGCTCCAGCACCAAATAAAATTCCAGGATAATCCACTGCATCTTGTTTTGTATTTTATTTCTCTGCTTTTGTGGTTCTTTTTATTAGTGCAGTATGGTCTCATAACATCCATAAAACTTAAGAAGCAAGTGAAGTAGACTAATGTTTCGGCTAGTGCCTTAATCAGTGATTTTTATTTGGAACATAATTATTACATGTACACATTTTATTGGTTTTTGGTTTATGAAACTGAAATCCAGAGACGTTTAGAAAATGGATTTTAAAAACTGATAGCACTGCCTAAGGTAATTAATGTTAGATTGCCTTTCAGGCTTGTTTTACATACATTTCTGATTTAGTCTAATATGGAACAAAAAAGTTGGCAATGCAAGATAGCAAGTATTGGATTATAGCGCTGTGTATTATGCACAAAATACATCTTTGTGGTATATTTGTTAACATTCAGGTTTGTCTTGAAGTGTAACTAGTCTGGCCACCAGATTTCATAGGTCATTTGTTTATTTTTTTTACGAAAAAGGTGACATACTTCCCACTGATGTCTTAAATTAGAAGGTTTCTAGAATTACTATACAGCTTCTGTTAACCAAGTCTCTACAAAATACATATTGCCGTATGCAGGTCACATGTGAAGGCCCTGATTCGCTACCTTGTATGACATGTAATGAGATAATGATGGCAAAACCTAAATAAGATAGGGAAGCATGTTTTTTTGAGTAGACTACTCCAATTGAGCTCCAACCACTTTGACTGTCTGGAAATTGATTTGTCAAAAGAATAAATACAAGACCTCAATCAGAATTGCAACCTTTTTTTTATTATAATGATGATTTCTAAATGAATATACCAATTCACCAATTCACCAATGCTTTACATGTAATTCAAAGTGCATTTAGTAAAGCTAATTTTATTGAAAAACCAAAAATAAAAAAAAAGAATACAATCCATAATATTTTACTTGATTGATATAAGTTATACTTCAGTAAGAGTTTGAGATCTTCATGTTTGTACAGAACACGCCAGGAAACCTCAATGTTGGGACAAGTGTCCTTGTTCACCTAGATTCCTAAAGGACACATGCTTTTCAGATGAAAGTTTTTTTTTCTTGGAAATATTCATTCAAATTTAAAAAGATAAGAGTCGTCATATCATCAAAAACATCTTTGTAAAGAGTTTTTCTTTCCAATTAGGAGGGAGACGAAAAAAAACAAAAAAACATAACACTTAATTTCTTCAAAAACATTCTAAAAATGTACACGATAAAAAATAATACAACTTAATTCTGATTTTGGGAAAACCTGATGATTTCCTCCCAGACTTTGAGGGCTGTACGATTATTAAGCATTAATGAGGCTGGGAGCTGGTATTCCTATGCATGTCTGAGTGAAGTGGGGGCACACTCGGGAGTACCTGGGTAAAGGACTTGCTGTCACATGCGGTGGGGGCAGATCAACAGAAAAATCCAGAATAGAAAAGAATGAGCACAAAAAGATAACTTTAGACAACAGAATGAGAAAAGGAAAACGGTAAAAAGGAGGCGTGTCAATGCGACAGAAAAAAAAACCAAGATATATATTGTCGCCGAGATCAGTAGAGGTCACTCAGGCCTGCAGTCTTCCTGGCTTTCTGCATCAGCGCTCGGAGCTGGAACTGTTTGCGGGACAGGAGGCGCACATGCTGAAATGAAAGAGTGGTAGGGAAAGGGTTAACAGTGTCTACCTGAATGTTGGAGAAGGCTCAGTCACAAGAAATCAACCATCCAACATACTAGCTTGTTTTTTCTTTATGCCAAGGAAGCTGTGGGTTTAATCATCTTCAAATCAATAATGCCGAGGTTCAATCTAGTGCCTCAGTTGGGTAACACTAGAAGCCCCGTGGCAGTAATTTTGGCAGTTTTTGGTTTTAAAATATAATTTTCTCCAGTCGTGTAACACATGGGGCTGTGCGTTCTTGTACCTTTCTGTCCGTATATATTAAATATTCTCACAAAGCATGAAACGCAGGAGTGCAGAAATAAAGGAGATCTATTACATTATACCTAAAAGCCCCCGGAGCAGTCACATTGACGGCCACACAGAAAACAATTGTATTTTGATTATACAAAACGGTATTTTATACGGTACTTTATTAGTTTTATTTACCAGTCCGCAATGTGTTTAGCTGTAATCAGATTAGTCTACTCTCTGCCTGAGTGAATGACTGACAGTCTATTGTTTTCAATCAGCCTCTTTAAGGCTGGCGCCTGCTTGCCAGCTACGCTGCTTTGGTCAGTCAATTAGCATCGGGACTAGTGAAAATAAATACCAGAGACCGTAGAGTTTTACAACGCAACAGAATATGGAGTTAATACTTTGGATCAGATGGCACCAAAGTATTCTGTGAAAGCTGGCACCCGACGGTTTTACAATGTATTGGACCTAGCAGCCATCAGCTCCTGGGTACTTTACAAAGAATGCATGGAGAAGAATTTACCAAGGAGAGAATATTTTACAGTTAGCACAGCAACTTCGCAAGAAGCATTTGGAACAGAGGGAAACTGCCAAGCGTGTACCCACTGCTGAAGCTGGCAACCCCGCTGAGAGCCGCAAGAGACACCAATGCCAGGTTGGCAAGTGCAATAAAAATAAAACTTTGGACAGCTGTGCCCTGAGCAGAAAGGCAGCGTGGAGAAGCACATTATCTGTGTTGATTGTGAACAGCCTTAGACTCAAGGTAAAGGAATACCCTTTTGTCAAAAAAAAGAAAAATAAATTAACTTTTTTTTTTTTATAACTTCTTGTGCTGTGCGCTTCTGTAAAATGTTTTTTTTTCTAAGTTTATTTATCTACATTGTTCAGTTGCTTTTGCTCATCTGATAATAAACCGATTGCTGTTGAAAAGTTAAAAATGTATTGCTATTGTTTCAGTTTTATAAATATGTATGTTGTAAACCGATGTCTGTTCAGATGTTTATTTATTTACATTTTCTTGTTTTGATTTATAAAATCCAACTTTCTCCTTTCGTTATAGTATTTACAGTGTTTTGAATACAGTCGTCAGAAAGACTGCTGCGGGGCTTTTAGGTATGAGTATATCTCCGGTCCTTCTAGTGTTAAGCGCAGGGACGTCAGTTTTATAACCAGGTAACCGTACTCTTCTGCTTCGCTGAACTGAATGGAAGCAAGAAGCCACTTGGAGTATAACACAAGGGATAATCCTAGTTAGTTCCTGAATCTTCTCATGTGCATTTGTGGTTTTGACTGGTTCATTTGAATGCAATGTTATCAGGAATATTTGGTAACATGAACCCAGCGAATTACCCGTGAATGGCAAGTACAGAACTGACGAGCATTCATTGCACTTAAAGGTTGGGGTCAGGTACCTATTTCTGTAGGAATGAAACAGGGCAGCTTTAAAAACACACTGTCAGAAACACATATAATGTACTTCTAATGTTGCATTCCGGTCAGGGCAACTGTTCAGTGTTCAGATCCGAATTTCAGAGGAATAATACTGGATCTGATAGTAAATGAACTGCACTAACCAAGTGAAACCATTAACTGAAGCACAACGCTTGACCCCCCCCCCCCCCCCCCCCGGTGGAACAGGTCCCTTTACCTTCAGGAAGACCTCCAGATCGATGACACCTCTGCGCAGTGCCTCCCCCAGGTAGAAGATGGTATCCTCAATGGCGTTTTCCTCTGCATACAGGTTCAGGATCTGCTTGTACAAGGGGGCGGTCGGCACAATGACATCATCGATGTCGTTGTTCTCCGATTGGCTAGTCATCTTCTCCAGGGCGGAGCTCAGCTCCTCGTCTTTTTTCTTCAGAAGATCTATGTTCCGATCAACTTCGGTCTGGGGGAGTGAAGCAGCTGGTTATTAATGAGCTTATTCCTCAGCTGCTGAACTGTAACATTTCTTTCATAACCAATTGTTTTTGGAAACAGTAATATCATACATATTTGAAACACATCATTTAAAACACTTCCCGATCACCTCCACGATCATCTGTTTCATAAGCTGTGAAGTTTTTAAGTCTTACAGTTTTTTAAAAGTTGCAGATTAAAACCAGCACTGCGTACCACTTCCTGGTCGAGGCGGGAGATCATCTGCTCCAGTTTCTGGTGGCCTGTCTTGAGGTCCTCTTCAGTGCGCTTGAGAGCGTTCAGCTCAGCCTGGGCCCGGTCCATCTCCTCCTTCATTCGCCACCGCAGCTTGTCACTGACCGCTGAGATCAGGGAGGCGCGGATTGTGTCCTCTCCGATAGTGCCATCCCGGCTGGGACCTGGAGCACAAGCAGAAAAACCCTACTAGAATATACCACACAGATCTTAACCCACTCCATAATGACACTTGGAGAGTTAGCTATAACATTTTATAAATAACTTGAACTCTGCAACTGTTTAAGTGCTGAAAACAATTAAAAAGGTCAATTATGGGTCTAGTTAAGGAATTGAGAGCTCAGTTGGAATGAAAACCAGCAGACACAGGGGGTCCCCAGGACCAGGGTTGAGAATCAATGCACTACAGCACTCATTTACGTAAATAGTGTATTTTTTTTGTTTTTAAAGAAACCTAAAAAGAGCACCGGGGGAAAAGTAGGTCCGTCAAAAAACTGAAAATGGTTCCAGCCTTTTTAGTGGCAGACTGTGTCCAGCCGAACAAGGATCCCTAAGTCAGCAGGCAGGGAGAGGCCAGTGTGAATGTCAGTGTTAATCTTGTCTGCCTACTGCAAGCTCTTTAAGAAACCTTATCCTTCCACATTCACCTTCTGCCCTAAATATAGCACACAGGAGAGGGGGATCTAATGCCAGGCCTTTCCAGACTGAACTCCAGTGTCTAGTGACCTTTAATACACAGGGTCCGGTTACAGCGGTGACCTTACAATAAGTGGCTGCACCCGCAACTGAGACCGTCTCCAGCACAATAGGAATTACTGTATGAAACAGAAGGTCAGGGGTCAGGTCAACAGAAAAGAGGACAAGAACAGTTTTTTCAGGGTGGAGGGGGGGTGCAAGGCATCTAAGTTAATACTTTGTTAATAGTTAATAGTTAGTACATTGGTCCCCAAAAATCATGATTTTGTCTGTACCTTAAAAAAAAGTAACTATGCTTCAAATATGTTGGTAGATTCTGTAAATCTTAAAAAACATGCTGAGTTTGGGAACATTTCTGGAGCATTGTATCACACATGTATTGTAAAGAAATTTAAATTACTGTTATTCAAGTAATCATAATCCCATTTGATCTAATAGGCGTGTACTGGCAGTTAACAGATTAACCCTTTAGTCCCTGCATAGTACTGCCTAGAACAACAGTAGTAACTCTGTTTGATACAACCCTGGCCGCCCCAAGTGACTCACCGACAGTGGGGATGGGTGTCTGGGCGTTGTAGTTTTGTGCTGTGCTGGCCGTGGGGTAAGAGTTACCCCCAGGGTACGGATAGCTCGGGTACCCACTGGAAGAGAAATAACAAAAACAGTAGGTTAGCCTAAAGGGGTCCGTGTACATTCAGTCCAATCGTTTTTCCTTTTTGAAACGGAAATTAGAAAACAACTTTTTTTTTGCGCAGAAAAATCAAAAAACATGAATCAAGGCGTTTTTCAATTTTAAAGAATTAATACAAAAATGGATTTTGGCTTGTTTCCCCATTTCTCATATTGCTCACAGCAATCGCATCCTAGAATCATCTGTATCACAGAAACAAATAGACCATTTAAAAAAAAAATGGAACTTGGAATTTGCTGACAGCACTGCTGTCTGAAGACTCAAATTCACTACTGTAGCGTTTAAATAAAGTCTAAAAATTGTCTTTTCTAGTATATATTCATTTTCCAACATATATTATAGAATCATATCTGCTTGAAAAACCAGCTACAGTTTGGAGTAAGCATGTTTTACAGGCGATATACAGTTTTTTTTTTTTTTTTTTAATAAAGGCTGTTTTATCAATAAAGACAGTATTGCCCCACCATAATTGATTTTATACTGCATAGATAAAATGCCTGTTTGGAGCAATGCAAATTTCTATTCAGTATTATAATGAGGTCAAAAAAGTTGTCTATAGTGTGTCATTCCTATATGAAGAACACAGTGCTGTCGGCAAGAGTTCAGAGTCCCGTCTTTCCCTAGTGCCAGTATAAGCTTCTAATGCTTCCATGGCATTGAAGAACAGTGTTATAACAAATCTCTGAGTCATCCTTAATCTGGGTAGAGAGCACCAAATCAAAACACTTTTTTTTTTTTTTTTAAATGGTCTATTATTTATTTCTGCGATACAGATGATTCTAGGATGAGATTGCTATGAGCAATATGAGAAATGGGGAAACAAGCCAAAATCCATTTTTGTATTAATTCTTTAAAAATCTGAAAACAAAAAGCTATTTGATTCTTGTTTTTTGATTTCTCTGCTCAAAAAGCTAGAGTCATTTTCCATTTCCGTTTGAAAAAGGAAAAACTATTGGACCGAATGTACACGGACCTAAGGGGGACAAATAATGTTTTTTCATTATCAAGGCAGATCAGTCTGTTATAGGTCTAGTTTGGATTGACTGTAGTTTACGATCATACTGCCAACAAGGTCATTGAACACCACATGAGCTCAGTGAAGCAATAATATTTCAGCATTGTTCATTGTCTTGAATAATTCAACATTTTTTCACAGCATAACCTGATGCCCTGACTCTGCCCCTCTATGAGCTTTATATTATTCTATTCTAAACCTATTTTACAAAAGGATACTGCAACACATCACCTTGGGTTTGCAGAGTGACCAGATGGGTAGGAAGAGACTCCAGCAGGCATGCCCGGCATATAGGAAGCTGGAAAACAAGAGTGATTTTAAACATGTATCAGTGGGGGCTGTTGGTCTTTTCAGTTTCATTATTTTAAGTAATCTAGCTTTACCATTTTAAAACAACCAATACTCAAAGTCAAATTTGAGAAATCTCCTGTAGTGTCTGAACTAAGTTTTTTTGGGGGATCTGCTGAATATGTATTAATATGTAACTTTTGTTGGACTTCTTTTATATGGAACAGTACTGCTTATCTTGTTCCACAACCTTACTGTCAAACTGCTTTGCATCTGCCTTATGCTAAAACAAAAATCACCACGTTCTGCCATCTAGTGTCACAATGGTGAACTGCACATTAGTGGTTCTATATTAGGCCTTCACTGTGAAATAGTGTAGAAATGCTACTGTCATGATTGTGACAGATATCAGTTCAGTCTCACTCCAACAGTGAAGGTGCCATCAGATCATGTGATCTATGGGCTTTATATTATTCTGGAATGTTATTGTATTCCATGCCTATTTAACAAACAGATTCTATCACACATTAACTGGGGTAACTTTTATATATATATAGAGAATCTATTTGTTAAATAGGAAAAATATATATTTGCATATCCTGAATTAACATACAAAAAACAAGTGTAGAACAAACACAATTCTCATCACAATAAAATGGGAACCTGGAATTATTCAATAGAACTCATAATGAGTTTTAAGGCATTGGTTGCTCTCTGTTACTTACTGTTAGGGGGCCCGGTGGGTTGATACGGTGGGTAGGAAGATTGCACTTGGGGACGTGAAAACACTGGGGGCTCTTCTCCAAACACCACAACCATCACCTGGATCAGGCCGTAGAGGTCCGACTGAGGCTAAGCAAAAAAAAAAAAAAAAGAGAGAAGATGTCTTTTACTTAGCATAAGGCTAGAATATTACACATACTATCCTGTTAGTAAGTGCATAAGTGCTGTGTCAAGATGTATTTACTGTCCCAGTCAGAGCAAGGACCAGCTATCTCCTTACAACCACACACCATCAGAACCTGCAAACATGTGGACTTATAAACTACTTGCAACTCCAAACTCAAGACCCCCAAAAATGCTGGAAATACACTAACCCTCCAACATATATACTGATCACACCCTGAGATCAAATACTTGCTTGTGTCCATGTAAGACTACATATGGGTACAATATGCAAAATACATGCAAAACATACATTTTTAATTCAGTGGGTTTCTCTTCAATTTATATTCCTTCCTGTATTAGCAATGTTAAATGCAAGGTTAGTAATCCTTACCCCAGAAAGTTCAGATTACCTCAAATAGAAGGCATTACTCTGTTCAGATTACCTCAAATAGAAGACATTACTCTGTTCAGATTACCTTAGATAGAAGACATTACTCTGTTCAGATTACCTCAAATAGAAGACATTACTCTGTTCAGATTACCTCAAATAAGAGACATTACTCTTCTGTTCAGATAGAAATCACAAAAGCTGGTCTCCATTACAGTGCGCACAATTTCCTTTTTGTGTTCAGCGATACCGAACACAGTTATATGTCATGCTTTAGGGAACCCATTCAAACACGCAGAATCTGGCAGGTTCTAAATAAACAATAACTGTACGGTGGCTTTTTAGCTATTGATCATGTGAGCCAGGGCTCACAGCCATGGTATTTTCCAAAAGACAACAAGGATACAGTATTAAACAGGGATACAAAGGGGAGCGGTTTACACCAGGTTTGATTTTCATCAAGTTTCAAAGTTTTTTTTTAAAATGTTTTCTCATAAAAATAAAATACAAATATATTTACCTGCCCACTGCATAACTGTAGAGTGAAAATGTATTGGTAATCATATGAAAGAAAATGTGTTGGTAATGGTAAACCAGTTTGCATAAGTAGAGTTGCTATGGCAACGAACCACTTGGCCTGAAGGCTTAGAATGATGAGTGATAACGCACATGCAAGAATGTATGGGGAAGGAGAAATACAGGGAAAAAAAAGTAGCCACAGCAACCTTGTAAAAGAGAGTAATCTGTGGTTTGCACTTTAATGGACTAACAGCTGAATAACTAACGTAAGATAAGAAAATTAGTAAGATAACAGAAATTAGTAAGATAACAGAAACAAACTGCAGCTAAATTGGATTGGCGATTGTGCTGCACACGTGTGGTGGATAGTGAAGCTACAATGAAAATGGTAAGTACAGAAATAGAGCTATACATACCTAGTTAATACACAGAGTAGTATTTTTTCTATTAAATGAGTGAAGCCTCTATTTTACACTTGTACAATTCCCTGCATTTGAGCAAAGCCCCTCTAGTAAAAAGCAGGCCATTTCGGCCTTCCAGAGACTTCCCATTTGCTCCAAGAGAACAAATCCGAAACCCACTGTCAGACCTGTGTAGTTTGAATGCAACGAGGGACAGAATTACGACAATGTCTTTTTGAAGAACCATTTTAACTAAAATGAATTCAAATGATTTATTATAATAAATGAAGTATAAATTAAAGATAATTGAATAAAGTTTGTTTGAATAATATGTGGAAATGCTGGAACAATGTGGAAACCTGTATAAACATTAAAACAATGAGTGACCATAGAAGCTTTGCTCCTGTGTGATCTATATGGATATGTTCAACACCTCATTATCAAGCAAAGTTTATCCAATTCAGCTGAGTGTTTCCCAAGATATAGCCTTGATTTGTGTAACCAAGTAAAAAATGATGCATAAAAATCGGTCTCCGTGAGCCTTATAATGAGTACCCAAAAATGTTCTGGTAAAAAAGGCATGTATCAAGTTTCATCACAATAGGCTACTCACATGTTTCCATTCATGCAGGTAGGGCAGGTAGATCTTGCCATTAGCATCAACGTGTTTCCCAGTTTTAATCATCATTGCACTGGTGGGCTTCACAAAACAGATCGGAGGGTTATAGGGGTAAACATCCAGCAGCCACAGGCAAACCGGTATATTGTAGGTGTTTCCTATGAGAGAGAAACCAGGAGATTGTCTTCAAGGTATTGTGTCATCTACTGTAATCTACTACAACCTCAATCAATGAAGTTTCTTTATCCATTAATTGTTTTTTTTTTGTCAGGGGTTCACATAACCTATCATTAGGTTCTCATGTAACTACCAGCAGAAATTGTTTGGTAAGCACCAAAATTAGGGGTCATTAGCCAAGTTATATATAAACATGAGACAGAATAAATGTTCTAATATAAGTCAAATACATCAGATTTACAGTGTAATCAAGCTTCTGTGTCATGTTTTGTCTGCGTGCTGTTGTGAATCACATGAAAAAATAAATACATAATCAGGCAGTGTAGTTCGATCCCTCCCCTATCCAATGATATGCGTGAACAAGCTGTACTGCAAAGTATGGTGGCCCAGTAAGTGGAAAAAACAAAGTGCTTTTTATATCGTGTTTACAAGACCACAGTCCTTAAACTTTGTTAATGACAGTGTCAGAGACAACAACGATAGTTTATGGATGTTTAAGTGTGAGTCTAGATTGCTGGTTATTTAAAATGAACAAATCATCACGCATTCTCTGTTTATTTCAATAGCCTACCACCAAATTCCAGCCCTGGGGATTCAAAAGCAAAAAACAAACACTTCTTCACTTTATTAGTGTTGTTGAACACTGGTTGCTTCAAGTGTCCAATAAAACAAAATCATTAATGATACGAACTGGAGTTTCCACCTATCGCTCTCAATTTATTTTTTATAAAAACTTGAAGCAGCCAATGACAGCTCTGCAGGGATGGACTTTTTAGTGAAATGGAACCCTCCGGCCTTAAGAAAAATATGGGGACTGGTATTGAGTCTTGAGACTCAATAGAAAAATCGGGAGGTTAGGCAGGTATGGGTCACAGCCAGATAATATGCATCCTCGATGCCTATATGAAAAATGCTTTCCTGTTAAAAATGCACGGACGGTACACCTCTGCGTCTTAAAAACAGCACGGAAGTCCGCATTTTATTTTATTCGTGCACATGCGTACCTGTGTACCACTTATGTGAACCCCTGGTTATATATAACCATGAACATACCCAATTCTTGAAATGGCGATAACATGGTTATGGTCTCTCACTGTCATTGCCCTTTGCTAGGAATAGGAATCAAACTTTATACCTCTGTAGCTGACTGGAACTGTTCCTGTCAGACTCATCAGATCTTTGGTAGAGCCGTCGTTAAACACTGTTGGAAGGAAACATTAAAATAAAAGAATTGTAAGACCACGTGTAGTGCTGTGGTGAACAACACTGGTGGTTCAAATGTATTCAGAAACCATTTATCAATGAAGGAAAGCAGCACGCGTCCACACTGTGTTAGTGTGTGAAACAGAAGTGGCCCTGGCTCTACTTACCATAAGCATCCATGACAGGTTTGAGGTCCTTGTACTGAGAGATCACATTGGTGATTTCACGAACTGTCAAGTCCCGATACTTGTACTGCAGGTTAAGGAAAATAAATAGTTAATAAAAAAAGAATTAAAACTAGAAGGGTTCAAAAGATACCTGATGCCTAAGCAATGTGCTGCTTTCTACAGTTATGAGATCGTAGAATCACTGGCAACAGGGATTTTCAGATGATGGACAAACAATTAGAAACACCTGCACTATGTAGTGCACACTTTTTGTGTTAATGGGCTGTCCCTCACATGACTGCTGTTTTCTGTAATATACAGATGAAAATAAGACCCCTACTGCATACCAGCTTCAGCCACTTCAGGTTTTACCAGGAGCTTCATTAACTATATATCCACAGTGTATAGGTAACACGCTCAGGTGAGTTATTAAACTCATAGTAAAACCAAGAATGGATCAAACTGCTATGCAATGGGAGTCTTGTTTCCATCACTGATATACAAAAGCTGCTTCAGTTTAGTCACAACTGGCAAGCCAGCGGAACTGACAGACTAACAGAGGGCAAAAAAGCAAACAGTTGGCAGGTGCTTCCGTCTACAACACTGACCTGTTTTATAACTTGGGACAGTCTCAAAAGTGATGACTGCCATTCTAGGACAGACATCGCTGCAGATTTCTAGTTACACCCCAATTTCACTGAAGGAATTAGACAAGGAATGGTTATGTATTGCTCCAGAAATTTTAGAAATACTAAATTCAATGACAAACGTTTCAACTAGAAGCCTTTTTCAACGTCTTAGATTATTTTTGAATTTTTGAAATGAGTAACAGCTTAGCCACCCATTGTGGCACAATATCCTATTATGAGGGTAACGGGATGCCTGGTCATTTCTTTAAAATGACAGATGACAGGTGAATTTTGCTGAAACTCTTAAGATAATATAAGCTGATTGGTACCAGAACATCTAGTATGAACACAACAGCAAATTACAATCGCTTCAGTGTATATTCTTTAGGAGATTTTTTATTTTTTTTTTTCAAGCGGTAAACACGTTTACAATGGGGCTAATCAAGCTTGTAGTAAAACCTGAAATGGGTGAAACTGCTATGGATATGATTCTTATTAACATCCCTGAAAAGATTACAACAATTAAAATGACTACTGGACCTGAAACAACGTTTGTGAACACAATCAGTCCTTCAGAAGAATACAGATTTCTTTACGTAATCTTCACAAAAGCATGTTAGTAAAAGTCATAATCTGTGACTAACATGTATTCTAAGTGAGACTCCAGTTATAATAGGGTGTAAATAAAATGCCAAGAGGTCATTTGTACTGGGTAGGTCTATTTTTGGCATTTTTTTCTTCTTTTCTTCTTTTATTTTTTATCATCATATAAACAGGCTATATTGTTGTCATAAAAGACAGGAGAAAGGACTGTATATTTAACGAATTGTATTTTTATTTGTAATTAAAAAAATTGCTTTGTTGTCCAGGAAAATGCTATTAAAACATTATAATCCTTAAATATATTACAATTACTAACGTGACGTAAGCTGGGTACCGTCTGTTTTTGTCAACTGGGAGTATACCTGTCAATTACTTTTTGAAAGCATTATAGATAGTACACAGACTTCTTTGTTGACTGTCTCAACATATCAACAACAGTTGTATTAGGATTACACTAGTAACAAACTTAGTTCAAAAGCAGGACTCAATCGAACCGACAACACCTGACTCTTCCAAGAGATTTCTGGGATGGAGGAGCGAGGCTCCACATCCTCCGGGTTTGTACTTACTTTAGAGAGCATTTTCTTGAGGGAGCTCTCGATAACAACAGCCATAGTTGAGGCTGCTGTTGATAAGCGATGCGGAGGAGAATGGCACCAAGACCTGCTTTCTTGAACTCTACAGTACGGGATTCCCCGGTGTACCAGACTCCCGGCCCGAACACCTTACCGCTCTCGACCAGCGAGTGTTGCCTTGTGTCTCTTTCTCTTTTAACGGGATACTTTCTGTTGTTTAATCCGCATTCGACAACCTTTCTGTAAACTCCACAGCCTCTGAACTTAGCTGCACCAACACAACAGGAAGAAGTCGACACACGAATGCCCAACACTTCCTGAATGGGTTTCTGGTTGTTGTTACTTCACGCAGACGAAACCCACCCCCGTCATGTGACGGGGCCGTGGTTTCGATTTGATGATTTCACTTGTCACGTGAAAAGGATTACACGTTTGAACCCAGCTCTCCTCTATTTACATTATATGTAATGTCTGGTAAAGTCTAGATAAGAGAACATAGGTAAAATCTTTAAATTATTTTGAATTTAAAAAGCACACATACTGTGGCGTCTTGCACGCTAATTAATTGGAAATGCTGTATTCAAATAAGATTTGATACAAATCCATACCTCTGTATATATTTTTAAACTTAAAAATACTAATTATAAATAAGTATGAAAAGTGTTTAATTTTTAGTGTGTGATCTTACAACATGTCCAATATTATAACGTCACTTCTGCTACATAAAAAAAATGTTTTGTATTTGCCATAGTTTACTATAAGATGGCAAACCATAGTAAACTCTCATCAGTGCTTCCCTATGCTTTTGCAAATTGTGATAGCAGATAATTAATTTCAGTTACATTTGAGACCTAGCTGCCCCTTGTGGGGAAGAGAAGGCAATGCATCAAGCTGTGCTGTGGCTGGGTTGGGGAGAGCAGTGCTACCCACAAACACGTTCTATGGACAGGACCCTTGATCAGTCCATTTACATACACTGGTTAAATGTTAAGAGCTATTGTATTATAACACACGTGTGTGTACAGGTATCATCAACACACTCATTTCAAGAATGCACAGCTGTTAGTGTTCATGGTGATCACACTATGATTTTTGGGGGGTGGTCATTCAGGACTCCCTGTATTATTTACACACGTATCTATAACGTGTATGCCATTTAAGTAAGAGTGATGGTGTTATTATATAATTAAAATATATAGATACGTGCATTTACACACATCGTACAGTATACAGGTAAATATACCCGTGTATTTGTTTTTTAGCTTTAACGTGAATGAATAAATAAATAAATAATAAATAACAATAATGTTATGCTTGACACATTCTTACTAAATGTAACGCATGCCCCTGAATGGACACAGGGATTTTTAATTGCAGAATACAGAAGCGTGGAGCACCTACAGAGCTGTTGTTAAGTGCCCAAATAAATGTGGATTAGTGATTTCCTATTTACCTTGTTGAGTCCTTTCTTATCAACTCGCAAACTTTTGGTAAATACAATAATAATAATAATAATAATAATAATAATAATAATAATAATAATAATAATAGCTTCACAGTCAGTGAGTATTTGCAACAAAAGATTAGACAAGGAGCCTACCTGAACACCAGTCTTTATTTTATGTATTCTCTACACCTTGCCAGGCTCAAAGGTTTTGATCAACTCCGTGCCAGTAGGTATAATAGAATTCTATAGCTTCCGCAAAAAATACCATATAGAACTTACCACTGCAAACAATACAGTATAGTCTATAGGTTTTTTTTATAAGTTAACACAAGGAAATCACTATGGATTGCATCAGTCACAGTCTCCTATCTGTGGTTATTCCGGAATTACCAAGGTTATTTTCTAGTGCTATCAAATGCTCTAAAACAATTTGTTTATTTCTTTGGGGTATAGATTGATCAAATCAACGCTTGAAACAATAAAAAAAATACTGTGGCAGTAGAAGTAATAATTCGGTTGTTCTTTGTCTCTCTCTTAGTTACTATCAAAAACATTTTAAAAAAAATGTGTCATACTGGAAAATTGTTTGCAAATTAAAAGTTGCATGAAAAAAAAAAAGCCCCAAACAAAAGAATGTGCTAATTAGAACCTCCGCGCCAGTAGGTGTCGCTACTTAAGACAACTAATAAATAATCTTGTCAGAGCATGTCCTGTGTGTCACATCCTGTCAACTTCCATCAGGAGAAGAATTTTGCTACAGCTAGCATACAGCAGTAGCTTACACCGCTGTCAAGCTGGATCACTTTTAAAGTATTTTCGTTTTGTTTGTTTTTTGCGTTTGTCAAAGGCAAAGACATGAATTAGCATTCAGAAGTTAGCTTCGCCTGCAATTGGGGGTGTTGAAGGTCAGTTTGATCGGATTGTTGTTGTTTGTAAAAACGACATGAATAGGGTGGGTGTTTTGATTTGTTTATTTTTTTCTTTTTATCTTTAATTTGATGCAGATTTTCGGATTATGAAAATGTATATGTATGTATGTAATGCTGTTTTCAGTCTTTGTGATTTTAGATAAACATTCTTGCATCTATACAGAATTGTCAAAAAAGTAATGCAGACAGCTACAGATTCCTTGACTGTTATCGCAGTAGTTTCCAGCTCAGCTTTATAGTACAGTTAGTTATCCAATGGGAATCGCTACCTTAATTTCGTAAGATACCTTTAATGAATTAAGCTGTTGCCAAAAAGCCGTAGCTTATTATTTAGTGATTTAGACTGGTATAGTGAAGCTAAGATCTGTATTCCATATACTGAGTTTGGATTCTCATTTGATATTTATCTAGGTGTTTTTTTTTTTTTTTTTTTTTTTTTTTTTTTTTACAGATGTATTCAGTGTTTTGGTTCTACAAGATGTTACTGTGAACACTGTTGTTGAGTTGGAAAAACACTTCTGGGCTGTGTCATTGTGTCAATATGTATTTTATAGTATAGTGTAGTACTGTCCTAATTACTGTTATAGGAACAAGGAAAACATTGAAGGGTTATAGGCAAATATTTAGAGCTGAACTGTTGTGCTGGTTAGTTGAAGGTTAGACTTAAGAGGTAAAGGCACACAGTCTAGGGTACGGTCCTTCAGTCGCTGCAGATCAAACTTATCACTAAGCCATATTCCAGTAACAGGCAATTTCAAGTGGTGGTTGCCAGACCCAACCTTTCACAAGCTTTAAAATTATACGAACACTATATGTCTAGGCTGTCCCCCCATGGAGAAAAAAGTCATCAAAATAACACCCATGTTCTCATCGTGAGCATGCCATGCACAGCTCCTTTGCATGTACACAGCACCCTTTCTTCTCTCCATCCCATTTGTCTTCAGGTATCCTTTTAAAAGCCTTCTGGCTTTTACTGGCAAGAGGGTCTCTGTCTATTGGAGTGCCCTTACAAAATAATCTTTAATTGCAATTCATTGGTATTAAAGCGGTTCTCTTCTAAGGGTCAATAGTATGAATCAATGCACACTGATTTCAACTGCGGTACCATGGTATCGTATCATTATCAGTAGCTACTATGTGGACCAAGTGCTCTGCAATAAATGTTTGAAATCCATTGTGTTGACATTGCTGGTAATATTGGGGTCTGGTTATAGTTCTGCAAGAGTATCGCCCATGAAGAAAAAGGTAAGCGAAATAGACAGATATGAGATGCATGCACACAGCACCTGGAACCTTTTCTGTTCATCCATCCCATGTGTTTTCGTGGATCATCAACTACAAATAAAGGAAACACCTCCCCACAAATTCTTATAATGCAAATCAAGTCATATTTCTCCCACCCCCCCTTCTTTTTTCAGACCTGGTTAAGCAGGGCCATTGGGCTCAGTATGTGTGCTTCGGTGAAGTATAGTGCCAGGGGGCCTGCGCTAATCCCGCGGATGAAGACCAAACACCGGATCTACTATATAGCACTGTTCTCTGTGGTGCTGCTGGGCCTCATCGCCACCGGTATGTTCCAGTTCTGGCCGCACTCCATCGAGTCGACGGCGGACTGGAGCGTGGAGCGCCGCAGCGTGCACGACTCTCCCCTGGTGCACCTGCCTGCCTCCAGCCCCATCCCAGAGCGCGGGGACCTCAGCTGCCGCATGCACACCTGCTTCGACGTGTACCGCTGCGGCTACAACCCCAAGAACAGGATCAAGGTGGGCAGCCACACATGCTTTACAATCTATATGCGTGTCAGCCGCCTGTTCATGTTGTCTGGGAATAACTGCAATACAGCAATTGAATCAGAAGTTAAAGTACTTTTGGAATGGTCTGTTTCTCATTCCTCCAGGGTGTGTCTTTTAAAAACATAATAACTCAATAATATAAACTGACAGTTTGCAATATGCCGGTCATGGAAAAATTATTATTTGGTGCTTTTAGCAACCAGGCTTTAACATGGCCTCTATGGGGAAAGACCGCATAACTGAGCAGAGATTTGAAGGTGTCCTCCATGAACAACACACACACATGTTATTTAGTGTCTGTTAGAACAGGACAAGTTTAAATAAACCACTTCTTTGTTACATGGAGGACATCTTCATATCTCTTATGCTGTTTTTCCCTTAGGACCATGCCAACTAGTTAAGTACAAAGCTACAGAAAAGAAGGCCATATTATCAACTATCAAGACATTACTATGGGCAGAACACCATGTTATAAACTGGACGTGGTTTGGCCACGAAAATCTTTTAGATACAATCATGATTCAAGTACTTTGATAATTCATTACTCAAAGTGTGAGGGTTCAGAATGTCAATCCCTCCCCCTCACTACCCCACTGGCTCGGACATTGCTTGCACTCAGTATATACTTTGCTGACAGTAAATGTGCAGTTATATTTCTTTGCTATGTGTCCTATCCTATGACAGTCTGATTGAATTGTTTGTGTGTGTGTGTGAAGGTGTATATCTACCCCCTGCGCCGCTATGTGGATGAGCTGGGCGCTCCCATCAGCAGCACTGGGCTCTCGCGGGAGTACAACGAGCTGCTGAGCGCCATCTCCGACAGCGAGTTCTACACTGACGATGTGAGCCGAGCCTGCCTCTTCATACCCTCCATCGATGTGCTGAACCAGAACTCGCTACGCATCCGCGAGACTGCCCAGGCACTGGCACAGCTGCACAGGTACCTCACTACCCCACCCGTGCTTCCCAGAAGACTCTTCTTATTCTTGCATGTTAGGTGTCTAACATTATGGTGTACTTCTATTCCACTGCTTCAGGGAAAGCAAGAGTTGAAAGGAAGGTGGGGGTTCATTCCTGTTTTTCCAATTCCATGTGAAAATCAATTCCCAATTCCTAATTCCTTTTAATTAGTTTCAACACACCATTGATCACACTTGTAGTTAGCAGTGTTCTGTTAAAATGAGCTTCTCGCAGTGCCAACACATTACCTAAATTGAAGTCACTGTTAGTCAATTAAATTGGCTTAAAATGAATGCAGCTGAACAGTCACAACAATTGTGTCTCTAAAATATCAATTCCAATTCCTTCGAAGTAATTGGGAATTGATTTTCAAAAGGAATTGGAATTGAAAACCCTGGTTGAGAGAATATTGTGTATTGAAAGAGTATTGAGTATTACCGTTGAGTGTATGCCAAGCAACTTGCAGGCCTATATGTGTAAAAGAATGATTTATGAAAGATAACGCACTGGAAATATAGCTTGCATTAATAGTGTTTAATTTTGTTTGTTTGCAGATGGGACAGGGGGATGAACCACTTGCTATTTAATATGTTACCTGGAGGGCCCCCAGACTATAACACTGCACTGGATGTTCCCAGAGACAGGTACCATTGACATGACCGTTTTTTGTTTTTTTTATAAATTAATATCAGTACCTTCTTTCACTCATTTGTCCTGACAAAGCAGAATGACACGCACACAATTCTATCACACCCAGGAACAAAATACTTGGTCAATATATTTACAAATGGTGTGTAGTGTTTTCTTAATAGCGTTTGTATTGCAGAAGGCCAGTAGAGGGCAGTATTGTATCAGTATTTGTTTAAGTGTGGAGACATTGCTCAATAATTGTTCAAGTCCTTTTTATTTGTAGACCAGTATTGTGTTTTAAAATGCCAGAAAAGACCTGTATATTTTCTTCCTTTTATAAATGCACCTCTTTTATCTTAACTAGCAATCAGCCCACATTGTTTGACATCCACAAATCTATACCATTATTAAATGATCTATTACCACATCCGACAACATCTGCTACTAATATATAAAGTACGGATGTCCAGTATAAGAAAGCCTCTTTTTTTACTGTCAGTTTAAATCAACATGATATCCAGCAAGACGCTTGCTTTTCAGAGGGTGAAATTAATACAAAAAAAAGCAAATGAGAAAGCGTCTAGAGCTTTGACTTAAATCTTTAATGAATTAGAGGGAAAAAATGTCAGCTTTAAACAACAATTGTTTGAAAATCAAGTTATTAACTGTATTAAACCTTAACTGTTTTATTTATAAGATATATAGACTATTTTATCTGCTTTAAGCAAAGTGAAAAAGTGGAGTGTTCAGTATAAAAAGCCCTGATAAGATAATCGGACAGTGTTGAGATGCAGGGATTTTCCTGATGTGAAGAGGTACATCACTGGATCCTGTGGTCAGACATGTGGTAAATGATTCTGTTCCTGTGATCCATGTCTATTTTGCTTTTCTGAGCTTTAAATTCCCTCGTACTACAACTACCATTGGGCATTAATGGTAAGCAGGTTTTAAAGGAGGTGAAAGCTTGGGGAATGAAAACCAGATCCTGCTTTCTAAAAGTCTTAGCTATTTTAGAATGTCCTAAAACGAAATACAATGCACAGAGGTTGGATTATTGTCTAGAGGTCCTTCATAGTGACGAAGCCTAGCCCTACTTTTGAGATCTGAAGAGATCAACAGTGGGTGTAGCGCTGGGGTCTGAGAGTGTGTGCCGCTGTGTTGCAGGGCTCTGCTGGCTGGGGGAGGGTTCTCAACATGGACCTATCGGCAGGGCTATGATGTCAGCATCCCTGTCTACAGTCCCCTATCTGCCGAGGTGGAGCTACCAAAGAAGCAGCCTGGGTAAGCAATTCTGTATTCAAACAGTTTGAAGAGAGCAACCATGTTTCATTCCCAATTTTCTGAGGTCTAGACCCATGAGACAGTGTGTCAGCTTGGTTCACATTAGTGTACATCACAAAGTCAAAATGCTATTCAGCACAATTGCTATTATATTATACCCCTATATCCCTACCTTAGGGCACGCTTGGGGCATTATCACGTTATAAGAAAGCTCCCGCTTGCCCCTGCTCTGTGATTACATAGGGAAGACTGTACTACCAATTCATTACAACAAAACTGTAGTTGTGAACGTCCCCTCCTCCCCTCAGCAGTGATGATTACGTGATGTGCTGAGTCTCTTTCACTGCTCCCTCTCCCAGCCCGCGGCCGTACTTCGTGCTGTCCAGTCAGACTGCGGTTCACATGGAGTACCGTGCTGAGCTGGACGCTCTGAAGGCTGAGAACGGGGAGGCCGTTCTGATCTTGGACAAGTGCACCAACCTGTCTGAGGGGGTCTCCCCCACCAGGAAACGCTGCTACAAGGGTCAGGTCTACGACTATCCCCATACACTGCAGGTAAGAGAGAGAACGCCATCGCTGCTCGCCAGGATGAAAGCAGACTTTTCTATCTAACTGCTTCAGTGAAGTCCATTTATACGTCCCGCAGTGCTTTCTGTTAATTTCCACAGAGGTCTCTGGTAGACTAAACTAATTCATCCATTAGGTGCTGACATATAACAGGGATAACATCCATAACTTTGATTGTGATAAATTAATTTTCTCAGCTTGCATAGCCAATTTGCTTCTTAAAATCCTTTAGAAAAATAAAATCCTAGCACAGTCACTATCAACACTGCAGGTTTGTATACAGGTCTAGGAAAGATAACGCCACATAAAACTGTGTGGAAAAGTACATGGTGTACAATATAACCCACAGTGATCCTGAAACAATGTAACAACCAATGTCTGATCTTTCTAATTATACATGGTTGTTTAAAACGTTTATTAAAAAAACAAACTTTTGTATTCCGTTTGCAAATGTTACAGCCCTACTTAGTACTACCTGAGTTATTTTTTTTCCTCGCATTATCTTCTTACCTCTGTCTCTTTCGATCTCTCCCCACCCCGTCCACTGTTCTGTGAAATGCCTGAACAATAGCAGCACTGCCCATCCTAGCAATGGATTTATAACACAGCCTTGTCTAGACAGGAAGTATGCTTATCAAGAGATCCTGGGCCTGCATACAGCCTCACATCTGGGAGCTGATCCCAGGGGGTTTAGCTAAGCTTTGTCAGGAATCCCCACCTGCATTATAAGGGCACGTTCAAGGGCTGTTTCTACCCCTTTGAACAAGCCAATGCATCTGCCAGCAGCCGGCACCTTTAGATATGCAGACCCTGCTGGTCTTGCCTCATGTACTGACATACCGTGTGAAACCTGTTCTCCTTCTTATTTAGTAGAATATATCGCATGCAGACACTGGTGTAGGTTCAGCATATTTGTGAGGGTATTTGGGGTGGGTAAGGGGGCTTTTTTGTTACAGTAGGAAACATTGGAAACGATTACTATTATTGTGTGTAGGGGGTCTCATAGTGTTATTAGAGATATCATCTTGTGCAGTTTGGGGACGAGGAGTGCAAAGCAGAGCTGCTCAAACTGTGCAAAATGATGTCTCCTACACACAAAATATGAACTTGTTATAAAGCACAAAAACAAAGTTGCACTGGGAACTACTATTAAACAAAGTTGTTTTTTTTTAGTTTAGATTCGTATTGCATGTTAAATGCACAGGATGTGTACAGGGTAAGATGTACTGGACTTGTGACAGAGCCTTGACAGTGATTGGAAGATTTCTCATCCTGGATATATTATTATTATTATTATTATTATTATTATTTATTTCTTAGCAGACGCCCTTATCCAGGGCGACTTACAATTGTTACAAGATATCACATTATACATTATTTCACATTATACAGATATCACATTATTTTACATACAATTACCCATTTATACAGTTGGGTTTTTACTGGAGCAATCTAGGTAAAGTACCTTGCTCAAGGGTACAACAGCAGTGTCCCCCACTGGGGATTGAACCCACAACCCTCCAGTCAAGAGTCCAGAACCCTAACCACTACTCCACACTGCTGCCCGCATATAATTGTCATGAGTCAGTTTTATAAACTCCAGGTATTGGAGGCAAGACTAATAGAAAATAAGGTAATGGTTAAGGTAAACCAAAGACAAAGGGTCTTTATCTTTAGTGATTTGGATTATACACTGCTTGTGATCTATTATTTTAACCTTAGGGCAGTATGGTATATAGTGTTACACCCCTGTGCAGTATAATAACCTAGTACACTTTGCTTATCCCTGTCTCTCCACCCTCGTGCAGGAGTCTACGTTTTGCGTGGTTCTGCGTGGGGCTCGTCTCGGCCAGGCTGTGCTCAGTGATGTGCTGCAGGCAGGCTGTGTCCCTGTCATCATCGCAGACTCGTACATCTTGCCCTTCTCCGAAGTACTCGACTGGAAAAGGTGAGCCCTACAAGCATTGCATTATCCTGCAGCCACCTGCCAATATAACATCTACCAAACATAGGGAGGCACATACTGAAGTCATACTGTAAAACATATTTTTATATCTTGGCAAGATAATTTTTGGTGTCAAAGCTGGCAGCTTATGAAGTATATAAAGCCTTACTGGTAACAGCAGTAAAGATTGCTTCATATTTGCTGGCAGTAGAACTTAAGTACATATGTCTCTATGTTGCAATAACAATTCACTTTATTTCCTGCAAACAGTGCATTTTTAGGATGCATTTAAACTTGTTTTAATGCTATATCGCCTTTAAAATTGGTATGAAAAACACCACTTCTGACAGCACTTATTGACAGCATCTGAAAGCATTCTCCAGACCATGGCCTGATTCTGAATTTGAGTGCCCGTTTCCCAACCAAGCTGATGTGTGTTTCCTGGCTAGGGCTTCGGTGGTGATTCCTGAAGACAAGCTGTCTGAGATGTACAGCATTCTGAAGAGCATTCCGCAGAGACAGGTGGAGGAGATGCAGAGACAGGTAGGGCAGTTCAGGGAGATGTCCTAGCTGCTTTGAATTGTTCAGTGTTTATTACAGTGTTTCCATGTTATAAAGAGTCCTTTCTCTCAGAATGGGTTTTCAAGCCAATGGACTTTGTAGGACCAATTCAATTCAATGCAATAATTTTCAATAGTAGTATTTTATTAAGTACACAAATAATAAACAGAAATCAGAAAAGTTAGAAAGTAAATCTCTTAGTCTCTAAGCATAAAACACAATTCAAAACTCTCACTGCCTTAACTTGACTAGCAGGTAATTGAAATATGACACCGCTTGTCTCCTCCCACACAAGCAGCACTCGAGCAAGCTGTGACGTAGTAGCTTGCTCACACACACACACACGCCCACATACAATCACAGCCTCAGACTTAAGCTCATTAATGGTATCTAGATTAACCCTTTGTGGTCCTATTATTATTATTATTATTATTATTATTCATTTCTTAGCAGACGCCCTTATCCAGGGCGACTTACAATTGTTACAAGATATCACATTATACATTATTTCACATTATACAGTTATCACATTATTTTTTTACATACAATTGCCCATTTATACAGTTGGGTTTTTACTGGAGCAATCTAGGTAAAGTACCTTGCTCAAGGGTACAACAGCAGTGTCCCCCACTGGGGATTGAACCCACAACCCTCCGGTCAAGAGTCCTGTGCCCTAACCACTACTCCACACTGCTGGACCTGGTCCGACATTGCAAGTATTCTTATCCGGTCCAATGTCGGACCCTGTCCGACATCATCAAAAAGACGCAAAAAACGGGTTTCTAGTCGTTTTTTCTCTGGAAAAAGCCAAGAAAACCATTCAATGGCCGAGTGGGAGCGACAGGAGCAGAGACAAGCCGAAAAAAAAAATTTAAAAAAAAGGGCGTATCTCATGAATAGTCATACTTGCCCCTGGCATCAGATAGGGGCGGCCATAAGGAAACAAGCTGGCTGTTACTGAATCAGCGCTCTGAGAATATCACAGACATTTGCAGAGCTTTTTTGAGATGTTATAGTAATAAAATAATGACTTGGATCGCATTATTGAGGAGTTTGGTGATAAAACGAGTGATCAGGAGATGATTGATCGGTATGTACGACTAATTATTATTATTATTATTATTATTATTATTATTATTATTATTATTATTATTATTTATTTCTTAGCATATGTGAAAGCTATAACGAACGAAAGGGTGGGGCGGGGCTGGAGATGCCTAGTGAGTGCTTTGTTGATATGCAGGGCCTTTTAAACCCGTTTAACTGTGGGGAAAAAAAAATACTTTTAAACAGCACGTCTAAAATGAACTGCGCGTGTGAAAATAAATTGGACCTGACACGCCTGACACGCACTTAATAAATGGACTGCAAAGGGTTAAGTATATGGCAAGTTTACTTTTAAAGAAATTCTTCATACAACAATATGAGGTAGATTACTTATAGTTACTTCATCAAGTTTCACTAAAAGTTATTTCACACGCAAAGTGTGCAAATTAAATTATTAACTGTTCAATTCTTTGTGAATGTGTTACAATTAATTAATTTAGTTACATGAAAGGCAAATGCAACTGGAATTATACTCAACAGTTCCTTGAAGCTGTTTTGGAAACTCAATCTGTTGAAGTGTCCAGTACAAAAAGCTCTCCTCTCACAACGAAGTCTTCAATCCCACGTTGGATCAAAGGACAGGACATAGTTTCTTTTGGATGCTGCGGTTTTAGGTGTACAACAGACCCAGACTGGTTTGTCTGATTAAGTCTCGGTAGGTTTTACGGTAGTCCTCCAACTGGGCCTCAGTCTCGTTGCTTGTGGTAGTGACTCGCTTGCAGCTTGCTTCCTCTTCGTGGGTCAGTTTTTAGGCAGAGTCCCGGAGTTGCAGCTTTGTGTAGCAGAGTGACAGCACCTTGTGGAGTGCGAAATGTTCAGTTTTGCGGATATTTATAGTCTTATTACTCTGCTGAGTAGCCACTTTAATGAGATCATTTGTGTATCTTGCCTTTTTAACTCACAAATCTTTGAGATTTGTCCTTGTCTGCTTCCTTTCGTCCAGCAGCTTGTTGTTGCAGTTGGGACTTGTTGACATCTATATTTTATGTCTTCCTTGCACCAAACTGCTTCTGTTTGCAGTTTTACAGTCTCTTCACTGTCCTTTCAGCCTCACCCAGTCCAGATTCCCCCCTCCTAGCCCTGGTAATCTTCAGTTCAGTATTCCTGCCAGGAACCAAGGGGCCCTTTTTCTTAAGACACAGCAGCTTGCTCTTTTCCTAAGACACAGATGTTTCATTAATTAGTCCAGTTATATCATTAATACAAGTTCAGGTATTAATATCATATTCAGGGAATATGTCCCACAACTTGCATTCTCCTTATAAAGTGGAACACAATCTTGTACCTGACTCCCAGGCATTATAAAGAGGGAGCAACTTGAGGAATACAACTAAGAAACACACACAAGATAAATATTCAGCTAGAATCAATGCAAGCTGGTGTCTTTTCTCAGTGAAATAATTGCCTATTTAAGGAACAAATTAACTCAACATGCATTCGAATTAAACAACTATGTTGTGGGACAGACGGGTCTTTTGTTTGATTTTCAAAGTACATAACATGTCATACTTTTCTCTCTTACTTACCAGACCCTGTTGTATGTCTTCCGGCCAGCTCAGTATATTTTGGTTATGATATTTATATAAAACCCTCTTAAGTTGAAACCTCAAGTGACCCAGAAAATTGGTTGAAGTTGGTGGTTAGTGAATTCATGCATAGTGTCTGACCGAGAGTTTATTGTAGAACTGTAGAAATACCCATTAAAAATGTTTATGATGAAGCTTTTGCTAAAAAACAAACCTAGAACATTATACTTCTGTGTAAATAATAACTTGGGAATGTGTGCTGTAAACAAAGTTTTGTTTGTACTAAAACAGAACATGGTTTGTGTATTCAGTCATTTTCTTACTAAATGTTTCCTGCTGAATTCTGAGTGCCAATTTTCAGAACTGGTTTCTTTCACTTTGTGCATCTCAATTGGTTAACGATCATGCAGATATGAACACTGGAAGTCTATATTGATACATGTCATAATATAACAAGTAGTTAAATAAACTCTTTTGTAGTAACCAGTCAGGGAAAAGGTTGGTGCATGAGACAAACCAAACGCATGCCATTATTTCAGTAAGGAATTCTAATAAATGTATAATGTTTTATGTATTGCTGAAAAGCAATTCTGCGGAACATATCATCACTCCCCATAAAAAATAGCTAACAATCTGCAAGGTGAAAGCTTAAAACGGTCTCACCCACTTAATCCTGAAGAATGGCAGGACTGCACGCGTGCCACAAGCACTATGCAATGTTTATGCTGAGCGTTTCTGAAACGAGACTGTAGAAGCCGTGGTGTACACATATGTATTGAACAAGAGCCAGTCTGATGGAGATATGGAAACTTAATTGCGTCTGTTGTCAAAATCAGACTGAACTCATGTTTGTGGCATTTTGTTGTGATGCGTTTTTGACAATACAACTGAAGATACCATCAGTGCAAGAACCTGATAAGTATCACTCTTGAGACCAAGACATTTTTTAATGTGAACACCATCCTTATACAGAGTTTTTTTCTATTAATTGCTTTTCATCATGCCAAACAACTTACTGCAGACTGAAGTTATTTAAAGATGGAGCGCACAGTAAAAATGGATGCAAAGTAGGAAATATTAAAGTTAAATGCACAAGTGGGCCAACATTAGAATTCTATACACGGGTCAATAGGAAAGTTCATTTGCATTGTTCTGTTGAAGTGAAACAACTTCCATAACAAATGTTCCATTTTTGGCTGTCACAAATTCCCATCTACAGACCCTTTTCATTTGTTTAACATTTCCGATGGACTGTGGCTGTCACAGAGATTCAACAAGCTCTTGTTCTCGCTAGGTCCTATAACACTGTTGGTGAGGGACAATATCTAGATACATCCAACTTCATTAAAGCCATTGACTTTTATGACTTTGGTAATCTTCAATGATATACTCTTACACTAATGGATTCAATTATTATAATAAGCGCAGTGGCCTCAAAGAAGTTTGTTGAGCACAGTGAAAAGAAGCCCCAAGGTAAATAAAAAGTAAAACTTCCACAGCACACAGGCTTACATGTGTGAAAGGGAGCTGTAAATCACTCAGGACAACTTGTAAGGGGAGGAGTGGGTTAAATACCCCCCCCCCCCCCCACCACACCTCCTTTCCACTGTTGAGATGATGAAGCATTGCTCCTTGTAAAAGACCATCTTCAGGATTAATGGGGTGCTGTACATCTATTATGCATCATTCCACACGCACACACATCTGGGTTAGGTCTCTTAAGCTATCCCCTTACATCAGCTTTCTCTTTCAACTGAAGGGTCCCACAAGGGCCTAACCTGCATTAGGAAAACGCAGTGCAGTTTAATTTACTGTCACTAATTCTGTGGCTGTGAGACAAAAAGAAAGTGTTAATGGCCATATACCTGAAATGCGCCTTCATCACTCCAGAAATGCTAACCAAGGTTTTAAAAGCAATTGTCTTATCTCCTGTTATCACTAGCAACTGTGGCTGTTGGAGGTGGTTCTTTACATGTGTTTCATACCTCAGTTTGGAATATGGAGGTATTTCAGAAAAGACGCTATAGATGAAAAGTGGCTGCTGCTGCCCCCACTTGGGGGCTGATGTAAGGATGCAAAACACCCATATTTCAGGCAAAATCAGCCTTTTGCACCCGCAAACCGCGTGTAGCGGCCATAAAGTGGGACTTTAGCGGCCACAAAAAATGCGGCATATGTTAGAATGTTTTTCACCTGCTGTTCTGCAACCGCTATCAAATGAGCACTTTGCCATCAATAATCCATTTAAATGATATTGAAATGTATTCAAATGAAGATAAGAGCATGGAATTGGGCAGGGATCTGGAATACTAAGCAGATGCAAACATTACAATGAGATGTAAGGATTTTGCCTTGCACTTAGGCAATTGCTGACCCTCCAGAAACTTTGCACCTCCTTATAAGGTGCAAACCATTGTAGAAGCTAGTAATTAAGAGCTGTATGAAACCACACATCTCGTGCTCCACAAATCTCATACAGTGCCTACTACTCTGTACTCCTAACTCACCTCACCTCTGGGCTGTAAGTGCAGCCACTAAATAGCCAGATGCACAGACGGCGACTGTCATTATTATGATTGCAGCTCATTATTTGTGCATGTTGATTAATTTGCATTGCTCTTAAGCTTACATAGGCTGCAGTGCAAGATAATTGACTGGCCGCTAGGCAATTTGGATTTTGCAGTCGCAATTGTTTGCACTACGCCTATCCTTACATCAGCCTCTTAATGTGTTGTAGAACAAACTCACTCCAGTGATCTAGCAGCAGCAGCAGTTATTAAGAGGGACCAGAAATATTGTTAATAAAGCTAATAATACTGGTTAGTTTTAACACTCCTTTAAATTAGTCACAAACCCATTGAATTGGATAGACCTGTATTATTAAAATTAGAGGCTTTCATGTATAAGCAAATTCCCTTGATTTAAAACATCAAAACTGCTTATTTATGTTTGAGTATCTATATAGTTTTGCAACTTTCACACTAACTTGGAATCTTTTCAGTTAACGTTTTTACAGAGTTCTAGTTTTAAAACATTCACCTATTCTATAAAAAAAGGGGACAAGTATGCATTGCTGTAGAAGTTAAAAAAAAAAAAAAAAGCCAGGCCCAAAATATAGTTTAAAGCAGAATGTTTCCCAGCACATACCTTTTTTTTTTAAATGACACATTCGATATACCAGACCTAAGAGCAGATGTGGTATGATAACTCCTTTGAAATTATTCATAGTTTACAGATGAAATGTTGGAGAATTAGGGGAGACGGACTGTCACACGGTGTGACTCTCCCTTACACACAGAAGAGGGCGCTAATGGATTTATCTTAACATTCTGCTGCTGGAAAGAAAGCAATCCCTGTTTCAAGGCTGTAATGTGACTTTCCAGAGAGAAAATAGCTTTACATGTGGTGTAATGCACAGCCACCATGTTTAAATCTGGTGTATTTCTGCTGAACACTACATGGCCTTTATTTTCCACTCTGCCCAAATCACACTCAAATTGCCCGTCTGTAATGTATGCACATGGGGAATATTGACCACAGTGGAACATTGTGTTCCATGTCTTTTGGTGGGAATCGACTTCTAAAACGGATTGTGCTTTCATCAGTGGTTTTGTATAAGGCTTGTATAACACTTGTGAAAACTAAAGTATATTGCCACATTGAATCAAAAAACAACAATGTGATCTAAATTGAGGTTATTTTACTGTCTCAAATGTTTGGTAAAAATTTAGTAAGCATGTGCCTGCTAAGAAGTAATTGTATTGACCACACACAATATAATTTATTTTCCTTAACACAGTTAAAATGGCACAGTTTAAGAAACCGCAGAACAAAAGTGAAAGCCACTGATGGTTGTGGCTTAAGAACCATAGCTCACCGCTACCACTCCTGTGCTGACCCGGGACCGGCAAAGACAAACACATGCTGTCTTCCAAAACGTGTGCCGTCAGCCGACTGCTTCTTTTCACTCTGCAGCCAACCCAGAGCTATAGCGTTGGAGGACAACGCAGCTTACAGGCAAGCCTGCTGGCGCCCAGCCAGTCTACAGGGGTCGCTGGTGAGCGGTGAGCCAAGGTCACCCTGGCCGACCTTAGCCTTTTTTATTCATTTTGGACACTTGCAAAATGTTCACTCACTTAACAATATCAGTTGAGATCTCCTAAGATACTAAACCCACCCTGGATGCCCATACCTACCAATCAGTGAGCCCAGAGTGATTATTGGCTGATCAATAAATCCTGTCCAGTTTTCTTTTTGAAATTGAAACAAGCTTATAATCGCATCAGGAACCTGGACCGATAAACATAACTTACTTGGGTTTAAGTGCAGGGTAAAAGTACACAAAATAGACAGTTTTCATGGCCGTGAAATAGGAAGGGCCTTAGGTAATGTACTGTGTAAGCGAATCCACGTGGGTGAAACGCTTCTCCGAGCACTCCAGTATGTGACACATTTGTAGTTGTGACGTGGTATGTAGATTGATTAGGCCAATACATGTATGAAAGAGATATTCTGCATATCTTGTTTGAGATGTGGGCAGTAAGTCCATTAATAATAAATCCACATGTATGAAAGAGATATTATACATATTCAAGTATGTTGACGCAAAATAAAATTATTAGCCGGTGTTGTCGCTGTCGAAAGTTCCATTGCAGGAAAGGGTAGGCTACCTCTAATGTACCGTATGGAAAAATGACTATATAGTTGTATTCACTGAAGATAATGCAAATCTAAGTGGCTATGCAAAGTCATATAAAGTTTTTATTATAATATGACAGCAAAAAGTGAAATGCATCTCTGCAGCCACGGCACACTGGAAGGGACTGCTGCTTTAGCTAGCAGAAGCTGGGCCACGTCATTCATAAATTGTAACCAACAGCAAAGTTTAAAAATAAAATGAGAGATTGAATTATTTCCATGTGAATAGGCCATAATGTTAATCTATTTTCTTTCTCTCCTTTGGACAGTGGGGTTTATTTTTATTTATTTATTTATTTATTTATTTATTTATTTATTTATTTTTTTTAAATTTATTTTTCTTCTTAATTTACCATTATGTTTACACTGGAAAAGTGTCAGGTTTTACACAAAACAAGGCAAAGGCTAGTGACGGCAGGAATATGAAAATTGGAGAATGCTATATTTAAATGCCAATGTATTTGTCAAACGTGTCTTAAAACATCGGGATTTGTTTGAATGAGTAATATTTGCGTGATAGTCTCAGATAACTTATCGTGATTATTATTAAGGAGCAGCAGGGTTACCGCCATAGAGAGCTGAGAATTGAGTGTGCAGAGTTCATTAAGCAGGAGAACTTAATTGAGTTGCAAAGTTTGGTAGCATCGCTAGCAAACCTGACAATTATCTATTTTATTTAATCCTCACAGGAGTACATGATTGATCAGTGTGCTTCTAACATTTTTTTAATAAATGTTTTTGTTTTTGCACCCATTAAATCTAAAAGATCAGCTCATCTGTTTGTCAAAACTTCCGTCTCTGAGTTCATACCAGCTTTAGCAAACGGTTCAAGAATAAAAATACTGGTTTACGTTTATTTAGTCTTAGTCAAATCGGTTAAATTAGATAAATAGAACAATGTGGGGAAGTGAGGAGGTTGGAGGGAGGCTAGCTGGAAATGTTTGTAGCAGATTTTCACAAAGACTTCACCCTCCCCTAATAAAAAAAAATAATAATAAAAAAGCATCCTTGAAATAGTGGTTTTCTAGGCATTTGGCTCCTGCTTTAGTAACCCCTGACCCCAGGCTCGCTCGGTGGGTGTTTGAACTCTGTGGTGTGCCCTGCCTGTGCAGTGTCTCCTGGCCCTGGTTCCCTGGGTGTCTCTCTCCTCCTCCCTCCTCCCCATGCTCCCTGCTCAGTGGGTTGACTGAGACCCTGTGCCAGGGAAAGCTGATACTCATTGCAAACAATCCACTGTTTTGATGGCGATGCCTTGGGGTGTTTGAAACCTGTGGCGTTGGGTTTCCAGACCTGTCTGTCATGTGTCAGGGGGAGCTGCAGAGTGCCTTTCACTAAGCTGACAAGGACTTGGGGAAAGAAACAAGAAGGAAACAGGAAAAAGCTAATCCACAAACCACTGACAATATTTACAGGTCTAGTAACGGCGTGTAATGTTGGTCAGCAGAAGTGATCGTTTCATGAAAATTGAGGACACAAGCATTGATTTAAAGTTTCGAATTCTAGATTTCATGAGGAGCAGTTTAATTTTACACCGACTGTGCCTTTTTTCATCATCAATCAAATCCATCTTTATTCGTTGCCTTTAACCTGCTATGACACAGCATGGTTTTGGACATTCAGTTGCTCTGAAATGGGTGTATTTGCATTTCAGAGTTTTCTTATTTTAATAATAGCACACTGTTGAGCTTTGATTTTTCAGGTTTTTAACTGACAAAAATAGTGGAAGAATTAAATAAG